>NC_138773.1:334441014-334442257 GCF_965119305.1 Pelophylax lessonae | reverse complement strand
CCCTAACCCTAACCCTAACCCTAACCCTAACCCTAACCCTAACCCTAACCCTAACCCTAACCCTAACCCTAACCCTAACCCTAACCCTAACCCTAACCCTAACCCTAACCCTAACCCTAACCCTAACCCTAACCCTAACCCTAACCCTAACCCTAACCCTAACCCTAACCCTAACCCTAACCCTAACCCTAACCCTAACCCTAACCCTAACCCTAACCCTAACCCTAACCCTAACCCTAACCCTAACCCTAACCCTAACCCTAACCCTAACCCTAACCCTAACCCTAACCCTAACCCTAACCCTAACCCTAACCCTAACCCTAACCCTAACCCTAACCCTAACCCTAACCCTAACCCTAACCCTAACCCTAACCCTAACCCTAACCCTAACCCTAACCCTAACCTAACCCTAACCCTAACCCTAACCCTAACCCTAACCCTAACCCTAACCCTAACCCTAACCCTAACCCTAACCCTAACCCTAACCCTAACCCTAACCCTAACCCTAACCCTAACCCTAACCCTAACCCTAACCCTAACCCTAACCCTAACCCTAACCCTAACCCTAACCCTAACCCTAACCCTAACCCTAACCCTAACCCTAACCCTAACCCTAACCCTAACCCTAACCCTAACCCTAACCCTAACCCTAACCCTAACCCTAACCCTAACCCTAACCCTAACCCTAACCCTAACCCTAACCCTAACCCTAACCCTAACCCTAACCCTAACCCTAACCCTAACCCTAACCCTAACCCTAACCCTAACCCTAACCCTAACCCTAACCCTAACCCTAACCCTAACCCTAACCCTAACCCTAACCCTAACCCTAACCCTAACCCTAACCCTAACCCTAACCCTAACCCTAACCCTAACCCTAACCCTAACCCTAACCCTAACCCTAACCCTAACCCTAACCCTAACCCTAACCCTAACCCTAACCCTAACCCTAACCCTAACCCTAACCCTAACCCTAACCCTAACCCTAACCCTAACCCTAACCCTAACCCTAACCCTAACCCTAACCCTAACCCTAACCCTAACCCTAACCCTAACCCTAACCCTAACCCTAACCCTAACCCTAACCCTAACCCTAACCCTAACCCTAACCCTAACCCTAACCCTAACCCTAACCCTAACCCTAACCCTAACCCTAACCCTAACCCTAACCCTAACCCTAACCCTAACCCTAACCCTAACCCTAACCCTAACCCTAACCCTAACCCTAACCCTAACCCTAACC
>NC_138773.1:334408514-334428514 GCF_965119305.1 Pelophylax lessonae | reverse complement strand
TACCGGGGGAGATGAGAGAAGGAGGAGGCACCGTACTGGGGGAGATGAGAGAAGGACAAGTGACCGTACTGGGGGAGATGAGAGAAGGACAAGTGACTGTACTGGGGGAGATGAGAGAAGGACGAGGCACAGTACTGGGGGAGGAGAGAGAAGAACAAGTGACCATACTGGGGGAGATTAGAGAAGGCCAAGTGACCGTACTGGGGGTGATGAGAGAAGGATGAGTGACCATACTGGGGGAGATGAGAGAAGGAAGAGTGACCATACTGGGGGAGATGAGAGAAGGACGAAGGACCGTACTGGGGGAGGAGAGAGAAGGACGAGTGACCATACTAGGGGAGATGAGAGAAGGACGAGGGACCGTACTGGGGGAGGAGACAGACTATGCAGGAGAAGCAGGGATAGGAGAAAAGAGTGACCTTACTGTAGGATAAATGAGGTAACCCTACTAACCCCTCAACCCAAAACCCATGTAGCCCTAAAACACTAAAACCAAGATTCTAACCAACATAAAGCAAAAAAACAACAATGAAAAAGCACAATCCAACAAAGATCACAAACCATCAAAAAGCACAATCCAACAAAGATCACAGAGAGCACCACACCAACATCACTTTGTATTGGTACGGAGATCTGTCAGGTTTTTTTGTGTAACACTCTGGTTGAATGAAAAGAAAATTGTAGTGTGTGCCGGGCTTAAAGCCAGGACAATGTCTTTGCAGCTGTCTCTGAAGAAATGGGACTGTGCAGCAGTGAAGATGTTTACCCGGCCTTACTAAGCCCACATGCACACAGAGATGTGGCTGTGGTAGCAATGGCAGCCTCTTTGCTGCTATGTATGAGTAAATAGGACAGCGCAGCAGAAGCGGCTGGTATTTCGTTGTGGGAATGTGGCTGAGGAAGGCCGGGATAAAGTCTTTGCTGCTATATCTGAACAAACAACAGGACTGCGCAGCACCTTCGATGTTGTCCCGGCTTACCCAGCCACATGCACACAACTAAATACCGGCCTCTCTGCTGCTGTGTTGGAATAAACAGGACTGTGCAGGAGCACAGAGGCTGACATTCTATTGTGTGTATGTGGCTGAGTCTGGCAATGCCAACCTCTTCACTCCCGTACAGTCCTGTTTGTTCAGACACAGCAGAAGAGAGGCCGGTCTTCCATTGTCTGCATGTAGCAGAGTAACGCCAAGTCAACATCTTTGAGCATGCAAACAGGACTGAGAAGCAGCAAAGAGTCCGGTATTTAGTATTGTGCAGATGGTTGAGTAAAGCCGGACCAACAACAAAGCTGCTGCCCAGTCTTCTTTGCTTGTTCAGACTTAGCAGTAGTGAAGAGGCTGGTATAGAGTGAAAGTGTGGCTGAGTCAGAGACAACATCCTAGCCGCTGCTCAGTCCCATTACTAATTCAGGAATATCAGCAGTGAGGAGGCTGGTATCTGATATGTGGAGGTAAAATTGTCCTACCTTACATCACAGGGTGTCCATGGAGATCCGTCACTTCCCCCCATAGTCCAATCCAGGAGAAGAACTCTGTAGATGACGTCTCTGACATCTGCAGGGAAGGCAGATCACAGCTTCTTTCGTCTCTGTCCTCAGAAGTGTCTTCACTCCACAGACCATCCTAAGGTGCTAGGATTCTGGGTCAGAGAAAACCATCATAAGTCAGGGAGTTACCCTGAGGACAGAAATAAGCTGAACACAGTGTCTGCAATTACTGCCTCCTGACTATCATCTCCAAGGACCGGCTTCCCTATCTCCAGAGCCTCTAACCCAAAGAATGCAGATTGGGAGTTCTTACTTTACTGGCTGAGGACTAAAATAATAACACCCGGGTTCAATACACGACTGTCAGCACTCCGGGACAACTTCTTATTCCATGCCTGTTCAACTGTCCAACCCTCCCCTCTCCCCCATTCTGATGATCAATGTCTGGAGGATCCCTACACCCCCATCCCTCCCCTCTATCTCACTGTCCTCATCTGTCCATCTATGTCTGGAGGATCCCTACACCCCCATCCCTCCCCTCTATCTCACTGTCCTCATCTGTCCATCTATGTCTGGAGGATCCCTACACCCCCATCCCTCCCCTCTATCTCACTGTCCTCATCTGTCCATCTATGTCTGGAGGCCCCCTACACCCCCCATCCCTCCCCTCTATCTCACTGTCCTCATCTGTCCATCTATGTCTGGAGGCCCCCTACACCCCCATCCCTCCCCTCTATCTCACTGTCCTCATCTGTCCATCTATGTCTGGAGGATCCCTACACCCCCATCCCTCCCCTCTATCCAACTGTCCTCATCTATCCATCTATGTCTGGAGGCCCCCTACACCCCCATCCCTCCCCTCTATCTCACTGTCCTCATCTGTCCATCTATGTCTGGAGGATCCCTACACCCCCATCCCTCCCCTCTATCTCACTGTCCTCATCTGTCCATCTATGTCTGGAGGATCCCTACACCCCCATCCCTCCCCTCTATCTCACTGTCCTCATCTGTCCATCTATGTCTGGGGGCCCCCTACACCCCCATCCCTCCCCTCTATCTCACTGTCCTCATCTGTCCATCTATGTCTGGAGGATCCCTACACCCCCATCCCTCCCCTCTATCTCACTGTCCCCATCTGTCCATCTATGTGTGGAGGATCCCTACACCCCCATCCCTCCCCTCTATCTCACCGTCCTCATCTATCCATCTATGTCTGGGGGAACCCTACACCCCCATCCCTCCCCTCTAAATCACTGTCCTCATCTGTCCATCTATGTCTGGAGGTACCCTACACCCCCATCCCTCCCCTCTATCTCACTGTCCTCATCTGTCCATCTATGTCTGGAGGATCCCTACACCCCCATCCCTCCCCTCTATCTCACTGTCCCCATCTGTCCATCTATGTGTGGAGGATCCCTACACCCCCATCCCTCCCCTCTATCTCACTGTCCTCATCTGTCCATCCATGTCTGGAGGTCCCCTACACCCCCACCCCTCCCCTCTATCTCACTGTCCTCATCTGTCCATCTATGTCTGGAGGCCCCCTACACCCCCATCCCTCCCCTCTATCTCACTGTCCCCATCTGTCCATCTATGTGTGGAGGATCCCTACACCCCCATCCCTCCCCTCTATCTCACTGTCCTCATCTGTCCATCTATGTGTGGAGGATCCCTACACCCCCATCCCTCCCCTCTATCTCACTGTCCTCATCTGTCCATCTATGTCTGGGGGCCCCCTACACCCCCATCCCTCCCCTCTATCTCACTGTCCTCATCTGTCCATCTATGTGTGGAGGATCCCTACACCCCCACCCCTCCCCTCTATCTCACTGTCCTCATCTGTCCATCTATGTGTGGAGGATCCCTACACCCCCATCCCTCCCCTCTATCTCACTGTCCCCATCTGTCCATCTATGTGTGGAGGATCCCTACACCCCCATCCCTCCCCTCTATCTCACTGTCCTCATTTGTCCATCTATGTCTGGAGGCACCCTACACCCCCATCCCTTCCCTCTATCTCACTGTCCTCATCTGTCCATCTATGTCTGGAGGCCCCCTACGCCCCCACCCCTCCCCTCTATCTCACTATCCTCATCTATCCATCTATGTCTGGGGGAACCCTACACCCCCATCCCTCCCCTCTAAATCACTGTCCTCATCTGTCCATCTATGTCTGGAGGCCCCCTACACCCCCATCCCCTCTATCTCACTGTCCTCATCTGTCCATCTATGTCTGGAGGATCCCTACACCCCCATCCCTCCCCTCTATCTCACTGTCCTCATCTGTCCATCCATGTCTGGAGGATCCCTACACCCCCATCCCTCCCCTCTATCTCACTGTCCTCATCTGTCCATCTATGTCTGGGGGTACCCTACACCCCATCCCTCCCCTCTATCTCACTGTCCTCATCTGTCCATCTATGTCTGGAGGCCCCCTACACCCCCATCCTTCCCCTCTATCTAACTGTCCTCATCTGTCCATCTATGTCTGGAGGATCCCTACACCCCCATCCCTCCCCTCTATCTCACTGTCCTCATCTGTCCATCTATGTCTGGAGGCCCCCTACACCCCCATCCCTCCCCTCTATCTCACTGTCCTCATCTGTCCATCTATGTCTGGAGGCACCCTACACCCCCATCCCTCCCCTCTATCTCACTGTCCTCATCTGTCCATCTATGTCTGGAGGCCCCCTACACCCCCATCCCTCCCCTCTATCTCACTGTCCTCATCTGTCCATTAATGTCTGGAGGACCCCTACACCTCCATCCCTCCCCTCTATCTCACTGTCCTCATCTGTCCATCTATGTCTGGGGCCCCCTACACCCCCATCCCTCCCCTCTATCTCACTGTCCTCATCTGTCCATCTATGTCTGGGGCCCCCTACACCCCCATCCCTCCCCTCTATCTCACTGTCCTCATCTATCCATCTATGTCTGGAGGCTCCCTACACCCCCATCCCTCCCCTCTATCTCACTGTCCTCATCTGTCCATCTATGTCTGGAGGATCCCTACACCCCCATCCCTCCCCTCTATCTCACTGTCCTCATCTGTCCATCTATGTCTGGAGGCACCCTACACCCCCATCCCTCCCCTCTATCTCACTGTCCTCATCTCTCCATCTATGTCTGGAGGATCCCTACACCCCCATCCCTCCCCTCTATCTCACTGTCCTCATCTCTCCATCTATGTCTGGAGGATCCCTACACCCCCATCCCTCCCCTCTATCTCACTGTCCTCATCTGTCCATCTATGTCTGGAGGCACCCTACACCCCCATCCCTCCCCTCTATCTCACTGTCCTCATCTCTCCATCTATGTCTGGAGGATCCCTACACCCCCATCCCTCCCCTCTATCTCACTGTCCTCATCTGTCCATCTATGTCTGGGGGCCCCCTGCACCCCCATCCCTCCCCTCTATCTCACTGTCCTCATCTGTCCATCTATGTCTGGAGGCCCCCTACACCCCCATCCCTCCCCTCTATCTCACTGTCCTCATCTGTCCATCTATGTCTGGAGGACCCCTACACCCCCATCCCCCCCTCTATCTCACTGTCCTCATATGTCCATCTATGTCTGGGGGCCCCCTGCACCCCCATCCCTCCCCTCTATCTCACTGTCCTCATCTGTCCATCTATGTCTGGGGGCCCTCTACACCCCCATCCCTCCCCTCTATCTCACTGTCCTCATCTGTCCATCTATGTCTGGAGGCCCCCTACACCCCCATCCCTCCCCTCTATCTCACTGTCCTCATCTGTCCATCTATGTCTGGAGGACCCCTACACCCCCATCCCCCCCTCTATCTCACTGTCCTCATATGTCCATCTATGTCTGGGGGCCCCCTGCACCCCCATCCCTCCCCTCTATCTCACTGTCCTCATCTATCCATCTATGTCTGGGGGAACCCTACACCCCCATCCCTCCCCTCTATCTCACTGTCCTCATCTATCCATCTATGTCTGGGGGAACCCTACACCCCCATCCCTCCCCTCTAAATCACTGTCCTCATCTGTCCATCTATGTCTGGAAGCCCCCTACACCCCCATCCCCTCTATCTCACTGTCCTCATCTGTCCATCTATGTCTGGAGGATCCCTACACCCCCATCCCTCCCCTCTATCTCACTGTCCTCATCTGTCCATCTATGTCTGGAGGATCCCTACACCCCCATCCCTCCCCTCTATCTCACTGTCCTCATCTGTCCATCTATGTCTGGAGGCCCCCTACACCCCCATCCCTCCCCTCTATCTCACTGTCCTCATCTGTCCATCTATGTCTGGAGGACCCCTACACCCCCATCCCCCCCTCTATCTCACTGTCCTCATATGTCCATCTATGTCTGGGGGCCCCCTGCACCCCCATCCCTCCCCTCTATCTCACTGTCCTCATCTGTCCATCTATGTCTGGGGGCACCCTACACCCCCATCCCTCCCCTCTATCTCACTGTCCTCATCTATCCATCTATGTCTGGAGGCCCCCTACACCCCCATCCTCTCTATCTCACTGTCCTCATCTGTCCATCTATGTCTGGAGGCCCCCTACACCCCCATCCCTCCCCTCTATCTCACTGTCCTCATCTGTCCATTAATGTCTGGAGGCCCCCTACACCCCCATCCCTCCCCTCTATCTCACTGTCCTCATCTGTCCATCTATGTCTGGAGGCACCCTACACCCCCATCCCTCCCCTCTATCTCACTGTCCTCATCTATCCATCTATGTCTGGAGGCCCCCTACACCCCCATCCCTCCCCTCTATCTCACTGTCCTCATCTGTCCATCTATGTCTGGAGGACCCCTACACCCCCATCCCCCCCTCTATCTCACTGTCCTCATATGTCCATCTATGTCTGGGGGCCCCCTGCACCCCCATCCCTCCCCTCTATCTCACTGTCCTCATCTATCCATCTATGTCTGGGGGAACCCTACACCCCCATCCCCCCCCCCTCTATCTCACTGTCCTCATCTGTCCATCTATGTCTGGAGGACCCCTACACCCCCCTCCCTCCCCTCTATCTCACTGTCCTCATCTGTCCATCTATGTCTGGAGGATCCCTACACCCCCATCCCCCCCCCTCTATCTCACTGTCCTCATCTGTCCATCTATGTCTGGAGGCCCCCTACACCCCCACCCCTCCCCTCTATCTCACTGTCCTCATCTGTCCATCTATGTCTGGAGGATCCCTACACCCCCATCCCTCCCCTCTATCTCACTGTCCTGGGGGGGTCCGGAGATTTCACACTGTCTGGGGGGCAATACATCTCCTATTTCTGTATTATTACCATTCAGTGCTGGTGATAGTTTACATTCTGGACTATTCTACAGACACCGCCATTACTGATACCCTGACCAACCCATACACCCCCAAGTCTCCATCACCCCCCATTCAATCCCCCTATTCCATAAATCACCCCCTTCACCCATACACCCCCCGGCCACCATCACCCAACCATTCCATCCCCCTATTTACTGCATCACCCCCCCCCCAAGCCAACATCACCCCCCCTCCCCTTGGCCACCATCACTCCTCCATTCCATTCCCCCATCACCCATACACCCCCTGGTCACCATCACCCCCCCCATACTCTACATAATCCTGTTCACCCATACACCCCCCAACCATCTCACCCCCATTAAATCCCCCTATTTCCCCATACACACCCTGGCAACCATCACCCCCCCCATGCACCCCCAAGTCTCCATCAACCCCCCATTTAAACCCCCTATTCCATGAATCACCCCCTTCACCCATACACCCCCCGGCCATCATCACCCAACCATTCCATTCCCCTATTTACTGCATCACCCCCCAAGCCACCATCACCCCCCCCCCAGCCATACCCTACATCACAACACTTCACCCATACACCCCCTGGCCACCATCACCCCCCATACTCTACATCATCCCGTTCACCCATACACCCCCCAACCATCTCACCCCCATTCCATCCACCTATTCTCCACACACATCCCCACAACCACCATCACCCCCTTCCATCCCCCTATTCCACCTACATCAACCACCCTAGACACCATTACCCCCATATACCCCCCCTCCCCATTCCATTCCCCTACTCCTCCCATATAACCCTCCTTTCCCATGACCCCCATTACATCCCTCTATTCCCCCATACACCCATCATCCCCCTTCCCCCATACTCCCCCAGACCCCCATTCCATTGCTCTACACCCTCCAGACCCCCGTCACCCCTATTACATCCCCCCCCCATTGTTTCCTATGACCCCCATTGCATCCCTCTATTTCCTCTTTGACCCCCCTTCCCCCATCTCCTCCATTCCATTCTCCTATTCCCCCCATAAAAAATATATAAAAAGAGAAGTTTACCTTTAGATTCCATCATCGGTCACTCCATTCCCGCCCAATCCTCTTCACTCCCACTTCCGGTCTGATCACAGAGCTGTCATTTTGGAAAGTAGAGAATAAAGCTTTGCTCTTCAACAAGATGGCGGCCGCAGACATCCCAGAAAAAGTCTTTCCGTATAAAGAATTCTTCTATTGCTTCCACAATGAGGAGGTCCTGAAGAAAATTGTGCCTTCTGTGTATGTGACGAATTGTTCCTCCCGCTCCTTCCCGGCCCAGATTGTATTGGGGAAAGATAATATTCTATACGGAGAGTCATACCATGTTCAGCCACCAGATGGCAGACTTTTACTGTCACAGAGAGTGCGTAGACAGGCGAAGTGCTACCACATTCATCCACAAGGCGGCAGCAGAGTAGCAGTTATATTCCGTGTACTGAAAATCAGTGTAAGCGATACCAGGATCAGTCAGCAGATGGCAGTGTTTGAAAGAGATACAGCGCATGCCCAGTCCGCCGCCATTTTAGATGAGAACATTGTTTAGGTCTTCAGAAAAATGGCGGCGCTGCGGACATTTCCTTTTAGTATAATGCGCATGTCCAGGGCAGCTGCCATTTTTGAGAGCAGTAAATGCTCTGGTCATCAGTAATATGGCGGCCGTCTCGGACATTTTTCTCATAGTTAGATTTGCCCTGTCAGAAGTTAAATAGAGAGCCAATCCCTGCGGTGGGCGTGGTCATGTCCTTGCGGACGTGATAGGGAGCCGTGTTTTACAGGTGCGGGGAAGGTTTCCAGGCTCCGCCCCCCATGCTTATTGGACAGTTTATAAGGTTTCTTGGACTTGGAAGCAGACTTAGATTTGTTATAGAGAAAATAAGCCACCTGGATTCCAACTTTCACACAAAGACCTCGGGCTCTATAGGACGGCTAGGCCGCCATTCCTCCTTTATGTTTGCTGAAATGGAAGAGGCTCAACATTGAAACCTGTCCGCTGCTGCCGCCATCTTTCTGAAGACCGCTGTAATTAGTATAAAATGGCGGCTTGGGCATGCGCATTAGAATATACGATGGGAACACTCGCTGTGCTGCCTCCTTGTGGCTGATCCTGGTATGACTCCCCTGTATTACTATACACATAATATTACCGTCACTCGGCTGCCTCCTTGTGGCTGATCCTGGTATGACTCCCCGGTATTACTATACACATAATATTACCGACACTCTGCTGCCTCCTTGTGGCTGATCCTGGTATGACTCTCCTGTATTACTATACACATAATATTACCGACACTCTGCTGCCTCCTTGTGACTGATCCTGGTATGACTCCCCTGTATTACTATACACATAATATTACCGAAACTCTGCTGACTCCTTGTGGCTGATCCTGGTATGACTCCCCTGTATTAATATACACATAATATTACCGTCACTCGGCTGCCTCCTTGTGGCTGATCCTGGTATGACTCCCCCTGTATTACAATACACATAATATTACCATCACTCGGGTGCCTCCTTGTGGCTGATCCTGGTATGACTCTCCTGTATTACTATACACATAATATTACCGACACTCTGCTGCCTCCTTGTGGCTGATCCTGGTATGACTCCCCTGTATTACTATACACATAATATTACCGACACTCTGCTGCCTCCTTGTGGCTGATCCTCATTTGACTCCCCTGTATTACTATACACATAATATTACCGTCAATCGGCTGCCTCCTTGTGGCTGATCCTGGTATGACTCCCCTGTATTACTATACACATAATATTACTGACACTCTGCTGCCACCTTGTGGCTGATCCTGGTATGACTCCCCTGTATTACTATACACATAATATTACCGACACTCTGCTGCCTCCTTGTGGCTGATCCTCATTTGACTCCCCTGTATTACTATACACATAATATTACCGTCACTCGGCTGCCTCCTTGTGGCTGATCCTGGTATGACTCTCCTGTATTACTATACACATAATATTACCGACACTCTGCTGCCTCCTTGTGGCTGATCCTGGTATGACTCCCCCTGTATTACAATACACATAATATTACCATCACTCGGGTGCCTCCTTGTGGCTGATCCTGGTATGACTCTCCTGTATTACTATACACATAATATTACCGACACTCTGCTGCCTCCTTGTGGCTGATCCTGGTATGACTCCCCTGTATTACTATACACATAATATTACCGACACTCGGCTGCCTCCTTGTGGCTGATCCTCATTTGACTCCCCTGTATTACTATACACATAATATTACCGTCACTCGGCTGCCTTCTTGTGGCTGATCCTGGTATGACTCCCCTGTATTACTATACACATAATATTACCGACACTCTGCTGCCACCTTGTGGCTGATCCTGGTATGACTCCCCTGTATTACTATACACATAATATTACCGACACTCTGCTGCCTCCTTGTGGCTGATCCTGGTATGACTCCCCTGTATTACTATACACATAATATTACCGACACTCGGCTGCCTCCTTGTGGCTGATCCTCATTTGACTCCCCTGTATTACTATACACATAATATTACCGACACTCTGCTGCCTCCTTGTGGCTGATCCTGGTATGACTCCCCCTGTATTACAATACACATAATATTACCATCACTCGGGTGCCTCCTTGTGGCTGATCCTGGTATGACTCTCCTGTATTACTATACACATAATATTACCGACACTCTGCTGCCTCCTTGTGGCTGATCCTGGTATGACTCCCCTGTATTACTATACACATAATATTACCGACACTCGGCTGCCTCCTTGTGGCTGATCCTCATTTGACTCCCCTGTATTACTATACACATAATATTACCGTCACTCGGCTGCCTTCTTGTGGCTGATCCTGGTATGACTCCCCTGTATTACTATACACATAATATTACCGACACTCTGCTGCCTCCTTGTGGCTGATCCTCATTTGACTCCCCTGTATTACTATACACATAATATTACCGTCACTCGGCTGCCTCCTTGTGGCTGATCCTGGTATGACTCCCCTGTATTACTATACACATAATATTACTGACACTCTGCTGCCTCCTTGTGGCTGATCCTGGTATGACTCTCCTGTATTACTATACACATAATATTACCGACACTCTGCTGCCTCCTTGTGGCTGATCCTGGTATGACTCCCCTGTATTACTATACACATAATATTACCGTCACTCGGCTGCCTGCTTGTGGCTGATCCTGGTATGACTCTCCCTGTATTACTATACACATAATATTACCGACACTCTGCTTCCTCCCGTGTGGCTCATCCTCATTTGACTCCCCTGTATTACTATACACATAATATTACTGACATTCTGCTGCCAATTTGTGGCTGATCCTCATTTGACTCCCCTGTATTACTATACACATAATATTACAGACACTCTGCTGCCTCCTTGTGGCTGATCCTGGTATGACTCCCCCTGTATTACTATAAACATAATATTACTGACACTCTGCTGCCTTCTTGTGGCTGATCCTGGTATGACTCCCCTGTATTACTATACACATAATATTACTGACATTCTGCTGCCAATTTGTGGCCGATCCTCATTTGACTCCCCTGTATTACTACACATAATATTACCGTCACTCGGCTGCCTCCTTGTGGCTGATCCTGGTATGACTCTCCTGTATTACTATACACATAATAATACCGACACTCTGCTGCCTCCTTGTGGCTGATCCTGGTATGACTCCCCTGTATTACTATACACATAATATTACTGACATTCTGCTGCCAATTTGTGGCTGATCCTCATTTGACTCCCCTGTATTACTATACACATAATATTACAGACACTCTGCTGCCTCCTTGTGGCTGATCCTGGTATGACTCCCCCTGTATTACTATAAACATAATATTACTGACACTCTGCTGCCTTCTTGTGGCTGATCCTGGTATGACTCCCCTGTATTACTATACACATAATATTACTGACATTCTGCTGCCAATTTGTGGCCGATCCTCATTTGACTCCCCTGTATTACTATACACATAATAATACCGACACTCTGCTGCCTCCTTGTGGCTGATCCTGGTATGACTCCCCTGTATTACTATACACATAATATTACCGACACTCTGCTGCCTCCTTGTGGCTGATCCTGGTATGACTCCCCTGTATTACTATACACATAATATTACCGACACTCTGCTGCTTCCTTGTGGCTGATCCTCATTTGACTCCCCTGTATTACTACACATAATATTACCGTCACTCGGCTGCCTCCTTGTGGCTGATCCTGGTATGACTCTCCTGTATTACTATACACATAATATTACCGACACTCTGCTGCCTCCTTGTGGCTGATCCTGGTATGACTCCCCTGTATTACTATACACATAATATTACCATCACTCGGCTGCCTCCTTGTGGCTGATCCTGGTATGACTCCCCTGTATTACTATACACATAATATTACCGACACTCTGCTGCCTCCTTGTGGCTGATCCTGGTATGACTCCCCTGTATTACTATACACATAATATTACCGACACTCTGCTGCCTCCTTGTGGCTGATCCTCATTTGACTCCCCTGTATTACTATACACATAATATTACCATCACTCGGCTGCCTCCTTGTGGCTGATCCTGGTATGACTCTCCTGTATTACTATACACATAATATTACCGACACTCTGCTGCCTCCTTGTGGCTGATCCTGGTATGACTCCCCTGTATTACTATACACATAATATTACCGTCACTCGGCTGCCTGCTTGTGGCTGATCCTGGTATGACTCTCCCTGTATTACTATACACATAATATTACCGACACTCTGCTGCCTCCTTGTGGCTGATCCTGGTATGACTCCCTCTTTTTTACTATACACATAATATTACCGACACTCTGCTGCCTCCTTGTGGCTGATCCTGGAATGACTCCCCTGTATTACAATACACATAATATTATCGACACTCTGCTGCCACCTTGTGGCTGATCCTCATTTGACTCCCCTGTATTACTATACACATAATATTACCGACACTCTGCTGCCTCCTTGTGGCTGATCCTGGTATGACTCCCCTGTATTACTATACACATAATATTACCGACACTCTGCTGCCTCCTTGTGGCTGATCCTCATTTGACTCCCCTGTATTACTATACACATAATATTACCGACACTCTGCTGGCCTCCTTGTGGCTGATCCTGGTATGACTCCCCCTGTATTACTATAAACATAATATTACTGACAATCTGCTGCCTTCTTGTGGCTGATCCTGGTATGACTCTCCTGTATTACTATACACATAATATTACCGACACTCTGCTGCCTCCTTGTGGCTGATCCTGGTATGACTCCCCCTGTATTACTATAAACATAATATTACCATCACTCGGCTGCCTCCTTGTGGCTGATCCTGGTATGACTCTCCTGTATTACTATACACATAATATTACCGACACTCTGCTGCCTCCTTGTGGCTGATCCTGGTATGACTCCTCTGTATTACTATACACATAATATTACCGACACTCTGCTGCCTCCTTGTGGCTGATCCTCATTTGACTTCCCTGTATTACTATACACATAATATTACCGACACTCTGCTGCCTCCTTGTGGCTGATCCTCATTTGACTCCCCTGTATTACTATACACATAATATTACAGACACTCTGCTGCCTCCTTGTGGCTGATCCTGGTATGACTCCCCCTGTATTACTATAAACATAATATTACTGACACTCTGCTGCCTTCTTGTGGCTGATCCTGGTATGACTCTCCTGTATTACTATACACATAATATTACCGACACTCTGCTGCCTCCTTGTGGCTGATCCTGGTATGACTCCCCTGTATTACTATACACATAATATTACCGACACTCTGCTGCCTCCTTGTGGCTGATCCTCATTTGACTCCCCTGTATTACTACACATAATATTACCGTCACTCGGCTGCCTCCTTGTGGCTGATCCTGGTATGACTCTCCTGTATTACTATACACATAATATTACCGACACTCTGCTGCCTCCTTGTGGCTGATCCTGGTATGACTCCCCTGTATTACTATACACATAATATTACCATCACTCGGCTGCCTCCTTGTGGCTGATCCTGGTATGACTCCCCTGTATTACTATACACATAATATTACCGACACTCTGCTGCCTCCTTGTGGCTGATCCTGGTATGACTCCCCTGTATTACTATACACATAATATTACCGACACTCTGCTGCCTCCTTGTGGCTGATCCTCATTTGACTCCCCTGTATTACTATACACATAATATTACCATCACTCGGCTGCCTCCTTGTGGCTGATCCTGGTATGACTCTCCTGTATTACTATACACATAATATTACCGACACTCTGCTGCCTCCTTGTGGCTGATCCTGGTATGACTCCCCTGTATTACTATACACATAATATTACCGTCACTCGGCTGCCTGCTTGTGGCTGATCCTGGTATGACTCTCCCTGTATTACTATACACATAATATTACCGACACTCTGCTGCCTCCTTGTGGCTGATCCTGGTATGACTCCCTCTTTTTTACTATACACATAATATTACCGACACTCTGCTGCCTCCTTGTGGCTGATCCTGGTATGACTCCCCTGTATTACAATACACATAATATTATCGACACTCTGCTGCCTCCTTGTGGCTCATCCTCATTTGACTCCCCTGTATTACTATACACATAATATTACTGACACTCTGCTGCCACCTTGTGGCTGATCCTCATTTGACTCCCCTGTATTACTATACACATAATATTACCGACACTCTGCTGCCTCCTTGTGGCTGATCCTGGTATGACTCCCCTGTATTACTATACACATAATATTACCGACACTCTGCTGCCTCCTTGTGGCTGATCCTCATTTGACTCCCCTGTATTACTATACACATAATATTACCGACACTCTGCTGGCCTCCTTGTGGCTGATCCTGGTATGACTCCCCCTGTATTACTATAAACATAATATTACTGACAATCTGCTGCCTTCTTGTGGCTGATCCTGGTATGACTCTCCTGTATTACTATACACATAATATTACCGACACTCTGCTGCCTCCTTGTGGCTGATCCTGGTATGACCCCCCTGTATTACTATAAACATAATATTACCATCACTCGGCTGCCTCCTTGTGGCTGATCCTGGTATGACTCTCCTGTATTACTATACACATAATATTACCGACACTCTGCTGCCTCCTTGTGGCTGATCCTGGTATGACTCCTCTGTATTACTATACACATAATATTACCGACACTCTGCTGCCTCCTTGTGGCTGATCCTCATTTGACTTCCCTGTATTACTATACACATAATATTACCGTCACTCGGCTGCCTCCTTGTGGCTGATCCTGGTATGACTCTCCTGTATTACTATACACATAATATTACCGACACTCTGCTGCCTCCTTGTGGCTGATCCTGGTATGACTCCCCTGTATTACTATACACATAATATTACCGTCACTCGGCTGCCTGCTTGTGGCTGATCCTGGTATGACTCTCCCTGTATTACTATACACATAATATTACCGACACTCTGCTGCCTCCTTGTGGCTGATCCTGGTATGACTCCCTCTGTTTTACTATGCACATAATTTTACTGACACTCTGCTTCCTCCTTGTGGCTGATCCTGGTATGACTCCCCTGTATTACTATACACATAATATTACCGACACTCTGCTGCCTCCTTGTGGCTGATCCTGGTATGACTCCCCTGTATTACAATACACATAATATTATCGACACTCTGCTGCCTCCTTGTGGCTCATCCTCATTTGACTCCCCTGTATTACTATACACATATTATTACTGACACTCTGCTGCCACCTTGTGGCTGATACTCATTTGACTCCCCTGTATTACTATACACATAATATTACCGACACTCTGCTGCCTCCTTGTGGCTGATCCTGGTATGACTCCCCCTGTATTACTATACACATAATATTACCGTCACTCGGCTGCCTCCTTGTGGCTGATCCTGGTATGACTCTCCTGTATTACTATACACATAATATTACCGACACTCTGCTGCCTCCTTGTGGCTGATCCTCATTTGACTCCCCTGTATTACTATACACATAATATTACCGACACTCTGCTGCCTCCTTGTGGCTGATCCTGGTATGACTCCCCCTGTATTACTATACACATAATATTACTGACACTCTGCTGCCTTCTTGTGGCTAATCCTGGTATGATTCCCCCTGTATTACTATACACCAGCATTTTTCAACCTGTGTGCCGCGGCACACTGGTGTGCCGTGAAGATTCCACAGGTGTGCCATGGCAAAATTACCCCATCTGATCTACATACTGTGTTGGCCACTCAGTTAAGCCTTGTTGTTACAGCGGTTCTGGTCCGCTGTCTAAAGCTCACTTCCCGCTGCCACAGGCATTTGGGAAGCTGTGCGTGCCGTCCGATCGCATCTTGCCAACTGATGAGGTCATCGGTTGCTAGGGGCGGGTCAAGCGTACGCACAGCTTTCTGGGATGTGTGAGACGCAGGTCCCAGGAGACGCTGGCTGGCGCGCTTTTCCCCGAGGGGACGTGAAGCAGAGCATGAGGAGAGGAGGAAGAACAGGGAGGAGGCTTTTCAGTGGCTGCATATGAGCTCCTCCGAGCTCCATGAGGTACAGCAATTGTACCTGTAATTTACCTGCATGTTTTTGTTGTAGGTATAATTGCAGGCATGGTGATTGTTTTTTTTTTATTAATGCAATATAAATATACATAAAATATGTTGGTTATTATTATTATTATTGGTAATAGTAACTATATTTCTTTAATGGTAACTGCACTTCTTTTTATTTTGTCTTCCGCTTGCACATTGCTCTGCTGCAGTTTGGCCGCAGTGCAAGTGTATAGCGCAGGGTACCCGTGGTTTTCATATGCATTACCTGCAGTTTCCTATAGACTTCTATTATGTCCCTCATTTTTGGTGTGCTTTCAGAAAATGTAGGACATACTAGAAGTTGATGAGAAACGGCAGGTAACGCACATGAATAGTGCAGGTACCCTGCACTACACATGCACTGCAGCGAGTCATAGTTAAATATACGTTCCGGATCTGAAATGGTTTATCGGGGTTATGGCTGAAGATATCAGCAATAACCTCAGTATTGATTTTTACAGCCCAAGGCTGGCTTTCTAATGAAAGGGTTCCAAGCAGCACATGAGCCACTGGAATGCTTTCAGAAGCAGCGGGAGTGGATGTACCCCCCTCCCACTGGCCCACCGAGAAGCAATCCAATAGTGCAGCCGGCTAGTCCCAGGGGCGATGAAAGAGTATATCCTCTTTAAAAGCCTCTATGGCCTTGGAGGGCCAGAGCGACGTCATGTTCTTCCGTCCAGTCCAGGCTGCATTTGTGGTTGGTGTGCCTTGAGATTCTTCCAGATTTTAAAGTGTGTTAGGGTTAGAGGGTTAGAGGGTTATGGTTAGGGTTAGTGTTTAAGGGTTAGGATTAGGGTTTGGGTTAGGGTTAGAGGTTAGGGTTAGAGGTTAGGGTTAGAGGGTTAGGGTTAGGGTTAGGGGGTTAGGGTTAGAGGGTTAGGGTTAGAGGGTTAGGGTTAGGGTTAGCGTTAGGGTTAGGGTTAGGGTTAGATACATAGGGTTAGGGTTAGAGGGTTAGAGGGTTAGAGGGTTAGGGTAAGCATTAGGGTTAGGGTTAGGGGATTAGGGTTAAAGTTAGGGTTAGATAGGGTTAGGGTAGGGTTAGAGTTAGGGTTAGGGATAGGGTGTTAGGGTTAGGGTTAGAGGGTTAAGGTTAGGGTTAGGGTTAGGGTTAGGATTAGAGGGTCATGGGTAGGGTTTGTGGGTTAGGGTTTTCCATTAGGGTTTGAGGGTTAGGGTTATAGTGTTAGGGTTAGAGGGTTAGGGTCAGAGGGTTAGGGGTTAGGGTTAGGGATAGGGGATTAGGGTTAGAGGGTTAGGGTTAATGTTAGGGGTTAGGGTTAGGGTTAGATAGATAGGGTTAGGGTTTACGTTTAGAGTTAGAGTTTAGGGTTAGGGCTAGGGGTTAGGGTTAGGGTTTAGGGTCAGGGTTAGAGTTAGGGGTTGGGGTTAGGGTTGGGGTTAGATGGTTAGGGTTAGAGGTTTAGGGTTAATGTTAGGGTTATGGTTAGGGGTAGGGTTAGGGTTAGGGTTAGATAGATAGGGTTAGGGGTTTGGGTTAGGGGTTAGGGTTAGGGTTAGGGTTTGGGGTTAGTGGTAGGGTTAGGGTTAGATAAGGGTTAGGGTTTTGGGTTAGGGTAAGGTTTAGGGGTAGGGGATAGGGTTAGGGTTAGAGGATTAGGGTTAGAAGGTTAGGATTAGGGTTACAGGGTTAAGGTTAGGGTTAGGGTTAGAGGGTCAGGGGTAGGGTATTTTGGGTTAGGGTTAGAGGTTTCCGTTAGGGTTAGAGGGTTAGGTTTAGAGGGTTAGGGTCAGAGGGTTAGGGTTAGGGGTTAGGGTTATGGATTAGGGTTAGGGTTAGAGTTAGGGGTTGGGGTTAGGGTTGGGGTTAGGGGTTAGGGTTAGGATTAGGGGGTTAGGGTTAGAGGGTTAGGGTTAGAAGGTTAGGGTTAATGTTAGGGGTAGGGTTAGGGTTAGATAGATAGGGTTAGAGGTTAGGGTTAAGGATAGGGGTTAGGGGTAGGGTTAGGGTTAGGATTAGATAGATAGGGTTAAGGGTTTGGGTTAGGGGTTATGGTTAGGGTTAGGGGTAGGGTTAGAGTTAGAGTTTGATACGGGTTAGGGTTTAGGTTTAGGGTTTGGGTTAGGGTAAGGTTTAGGGGTAGGAGTTAGGGTTAGAGGGTTAGGGTTAGAGGGTTTGCGTTAGGGTTAGGGGTTAGTGGTAGCGTTAGGGTTAGATACGGGTTAGGTTTTAGGGTTAGGGTAAGGTTTGGGGGTAGGGGTTAGGGTTAGGGTTAGAGGATTAGGGTTAGAAGGTTAGGATTAGGGTTAAATTAGGGTTAGAGGGTTAAGGTTAGGGTTAGAGGGTCAGGGGTAGGGTATTTTGGGTTAGGGTTAGAGGTTTCCGTTAGGGTTAGAGGGTTAGGGATAGAGGGTTAGGGTTAGGGTTAGAGGATTAGGGTTAGAAGGTTAGGATTAGGGTTACAGGGTTAAGGTTAGGGTTAGGTTTAGAGAGTCAGGGGTAGGGTATTTTGGGTTAGGGTTAGAGGTTTCTGTTAGGGTTAGAGGGTTAGGGTTAGAGGGTTAGGGTTAGGGTTAGAGGGTTAGGGTTAGAGGGTTAGGGTCAGAGGGTTAGGGTTAGGGTTAGGGGTTAGGGTTATGGGTTAGGGTTAGGTTTAGAGTTAGGGTTGGGGTTAGGGTTAGGATTAGGGGGTTAGGGTTAGAGAGTTAGGGTTAGAAGGTTAGGGTTAATGTTAGGGGTAGGGTTAGGGTTAGATAGATAGGGTTAGAGGTTAGGGTTAAGGATAGGGGTTAGGGTTAGGATTAGATAGATAGGGTTAAGGGTTTGGGTTAGGGGTTATGGTTAGAAGTAGGGTTAGAGTTTGATACGGGTTAGGGTTAGGGTTTAGGGTTTGGGTTAGGGTAAGGTTTAGGGGTAGGAGTTAGGGTTAGAGGGTTAGGGTTAGAGGGTTTGCGTTAGGGTTAGGGGTTAGTGGTAGGGTTAGGGTTAGATACGGGTTAGGTTTTAGGGTTAGGGTAAGGTTTGGGGGTAGGGGTTAGGGTTAGAGGATTAGGGTTAGAAGGTTAGGATTAGGGTTAAATTAGGGTTAGAGGGTTAAGGTTAGGGTTAGAGGGTCAGGGGTAGGGTATTTTGGGTTAGGGTTAGAGGTTTCCGTTAGGGTTAGAGGGTTAGGGATAGAGGGTTAGGGTTAGGGTTAGAGGATTAGGGTTAGAAGGTTAGGATTAGGGTTACAGGGTTAAGGTTAGGGTTAGGTTTAGAGAGTCAGGGGTAGGGTATTTTGGGTTAGGGTTAGAGGTTTCCGTTAGGGTTAGAGGGTTAGGGTTAGAGGGTTAGGGTTAGGGTTAGAGGGTTAGGGTTATGGGTTAGGGTTAGGTTTAGAGTTAGGGGTTGGGGTTAGGGTTGGGGTTAGGGTTAGGATTAGGGGGTTAGGGTTAGAGAGTTAGGGTTAGAAGGTTAGGGTTAATGTTAGGGGTAGGGTTAGGGTTAGATAGATAGGGTTAGAGGTTAGGGTTAAGGATAGGGGTTAGGGGTAGGGTTAGGGTTAGGATTAGATAGATAGGGT
>NC_138773.1:334398514-334403514 GCF_965119305.1 Pelophylax lessonae | reverse complement strand
TTAGGGGTTGGGGTTAGGGTTGGGGTTGGGGTTGGGGTTAGGGTTAGGGTTAGGGTTAGGGGGTTAGGGTTAGGGTTAGAGGGTTAGGGTTAATGTTAGGGTTAGGGTTAGGGGTTAGGGGTAGAGGTAGTGGGTTAGGGGTAGGGTTAGGGTTTAGGTTTAGGGATAGGGTTAGTGTAAGGGTTAAGGGTAGGGGTTAGGGTTAGAGGGTTAGGGTTAGAGGGTTAGGATTAGGGTTAGGGTTAGAGGGTTAGGGTTAGGGTTAGATACATAGGGTTAGGGGGTTAGGTTTAGAGGGTTAGGCTTAGGGTTAGGGGTTAGGGTTAGGGTTAGGGAGTTAGGGTTAGAGGGTTAGGCGTAGGGTTAGGGGTTAGGGTTAGGGTTTTGTTAGGGTTAGAGGGTTAGGGTAAGGGTTAGTTGTAGGGGTTAGGGTTAGGGTTAGAGGGTTAAGGTTAGAGGGTTAGGGTTAGAGGGTTAGGGTTAGATGGTTAGGATTAGGGTTAGGGTTAGAGGGTTAGGAATAGGGTTAGGGTTAGATACATAGGGTTAGGGTTAGGGGGTTAGGTTTAGAGGGTTAGGCTTAGGGTTAGGGGTTAGGGTTAGAGGGTTAGGGAGTTAGGGTTAGAGGGTTAGGCATAGGGTTAGGGGTTGGGGTTAGGGTTAGAGGGTTAGGGTTAGGGTTTGATGGTTAGGGTTAGGGTTAGAGGGTTAGGGTTAGATACATAGGGTTAGGGTTAGAGGGTTAGGGTTAGAGGGTTAGGGTTAGGGGTTAGAGTTAGGGTTAGAGGGTAAGGGTGAGGGTTAGGGTTAGGGTAAGGGTTAGGGGGTTAGGGGGTTAGATTTAAAGTTAGGGTTAGAGGGGTTAGGGTTAGGGTTAGGGATAGGGTGTTAGGGTTAGGGTTAGAGGGTTAAGGTTAGGGTTAGGGTTAGAGGGTCAGGGGTAGGGTTTGTGGGTTAGGGGTTTCCGTTAGGGTTAGAGGGTTAGGGTTATAGGGTTAGGGTTTGAGGGTTAGCGTCAGAGGGTTAGGGTTAGAGGTTAGGGTTATGGGTTAGGGTTAGGGGATTAGGGTTAGATTGTTAGGGTTAGAGGGTTAGGGTTAATGTTAGCGTTAGGGGTTAGGGTTAGGTTTAGATAGATAGGGTTAGGGTTTACATTTAGGGGTTAGGGTTAGGGGTTAGGGTTAGGGATTAGTTTTAGGGGTAGGGTTAGGGTTAGGGTTAGAGTTAGGGGTTGGGGTGAGGGTTGGGGTTGGGGTTAGGGTTAGAGGGTTAGGGTTAATGTAAGGGGTTAGGGGTAGGGGTAGGGTTAGGGGTAGGGTTAGGGTTAGATATGGGTTAGGGTTTAGGTTTAGGGTTAGAATAAGGTTTAGATGTAGGGGTTAGGGTTAGAGGGTTAGGGTTAGAGGGTTAGGATTAGGGTTAGAGGGTTAGGGTTAGATACATAAGGTTAGGGTTAGGGGGTTATGTTTAGAGGGTTAGGCTTAGGGGTTAGGGGTTTGGGTTAGGGTTAGAGGATTAGGGTTAGGGGGTTAGGGTAAGGGTTAGGGGTAGGGGTTAGGGTTAGGGTTAGAGGTTTAGGGTTAGAAGGTTAGGATTAGGGTTAGGGTTAAAGGGTTAGGAATAGGGTTAGGGTTAGATACATAGGGTTAGGGTTAGGGGGTTAGGTTTAGAGGGTTAGGCTTAGGGTTAGGGGTTAGGGTTAGGGTTACAGGGTTAGGGTTAAGGAGTTAGGGTTAGAGGGTTAGGCATAGGGTTAGGGGTTTAGGTTAGGGTAAGAGGGTTAGGGTTAAAAGGTTAGGGCTTGATGGTTAGGGTTAGAGGGTTAGGGTTAGATACATAGTGTTAGGGTTATGGTTAGGGGGTTAGGGTTAGAGGGTTAGGGTTAGGGGTTAGGGTTAGAGGGTTAGGGTTAGGGGTTAGAGTTAGGGTTTGAGGGTTAGGGTGAGGGTTAGGGTTAGGGGGTTAGGGGGTTAGGGTTAAAGTTAGGGTTAGAGGAGTTAGGGTAGGGTTAGTGTTAGAGTTAGAGTTAGGGATAGGGTGTTAGGGTTAGAGGGTTAAGGTTAGGGTTAGGGTTAGAGGGTCAGGGGTAGGGTTTGTGGGTTAGGGTTAGGGGTTTCCATTAGGGTTAGAGGTTTAGGGTTAGAGGGTTAGGGTTATAGGGTTAGGGTTAGAGTTAGAGGGTTAGGGTTAGAGGGTTAGGGTCAGAGGGTTAGGGTTAGGGGTTAGGGTTAGGGGATTAGGGTTAGAGGGTTAGGGTTAGAGGGTTAGGGTTAATATTAGCATTAGGGGTTAGGGTTAGGGTTAGATAGATAGGGTTAGGGTTTACGTTTAGGGTTTAGGGTTAGGGCTAGGGTTAGGGGTTAGGGTTAGGGATTAGGGTTAGGGGTAAGGTTAGGGTTAGGGTTAGGTTATAGGGTTAGGGTTAGGGTTAGAGTTAGGGGTTGGGGTTAGGGTTGTGGTTGGGGTTAGGGTTAGAGGGTTAGGGTTAGAGGGTTAGGGTTAATGTTAGGGTTAAAGTTAGGGGTTAGGGGTAGGGTTAGGGTTAGATAGATAGGGTTAGGGGTTCGGGTTAGGGGTAGGGTTAGGGTTAGATATGGGTTAGGGTTTAGGTTTAGGGTTAGGGTTAGAATAAGGTTTAGGTGTAGGGGTTAGGGTTAGAGGGTTAGGGTTAGAGGGTTTGGATTAGGGTTAGGGTTAGAGGGTTAGGGTTAGGGTTAGATACATAAGGTTAGGGTTAGGGGGTTAGGTTTAGAGGGTTGGGCTTAGGGGTTAGGGGTTAGGGTTAGAGGGTTAGGATTAGGGGGTTAGAGGGTTAGGCTTAGGGGTTAGGGTTCGAGGGTTAGGCTTAGGGTTAGGGGGTTAGGGTTAGAGGGTTAGGGTTAGGGGTTAGCGTTAGGGTTATTGTTAGGGTTAGGGTTAAAGTTAGGGTTAGATAGGGTTAGGGTAGGGTTAGGGTTAGAGTTCGAGTTAGGGTTAGGGATAGGGTGTTAGGGTTAGGGTTAGAGGGCTAAGGTTAGGGTTAGGGTTAGAGGGTCAGGGGTAGGGTTTGTGGGTTAGGGTTAGGGTTAGAGGGTTAGGGTTAGAGGGTTAGGGTTAGAGGGTTAGGGTTATAGGGTTAGGGTTAGAGGGTTATAGTCAGAGAGTTAGGGGTTAGGGTTAGGGTTAGGGGTTAGGGGTTGGGGTTAGGGTTTAGGTTTAGGGTTAGGGTAAGGGTTAGGGGTAGGGGTTAGGGTTAGAGGGGTAGTGTTAGAGGCTTAGGGTTAGAGGGTTAGGATTAGGGTTAGGGTTAGAGGGTTAGGGTTAGGGTTAGGGGTTAGGGTTAGGGTTAGGGTTAGGGTTAGGGTTAGGGTTAAGGTTTAGGGTTAGGGTAAGGGTTAGGGGTAGGGGTTAGGGTTAGAGGGGTAGTGTTAGAGGCTTAGGGTTAGAGGGTTAGGATTAGGGTTAGGGTTATGGTTGGGGGTTAGGGTTATGGTTAAATTTAGGGTTAGATAGGGTTAAGGTAGGGTTAGGGTTAGAGTTAGGGTTAGGGATAGGGTGTTAGGGTTAGGGTTAGAGGGTTAAGGTTAGGGTTAGGGTTAGAGGGTCAGGGGTAGGGTTTGTGGGTTAGGGTTAGGGGTTTCTGTTAGGGTTAGAGGGTTAGGGTTACAAGGTTAGGGTTATAGGGTTAGGGTTAGAGGGTTAGGGTCAGAGAGTTAGGGGTTAGGGGTTAGGGGTTAGGGTTTAGTATTAGGGTTAGGGTAAGGGTTAGGGGTAGGGTTAGGGTTAGAGGGGTAGTGTTAGAGGGTTAGGGTTAGAGGGTTAGGATTAGGGTTAGGGTTTGAGGGTTAGGGTTAGGGGTTAGGGTTAGAGGGTTAGGGTTAGGGGTTAGGGTTATGGTTAAATTTAGGGTTAGATAGGGTTAGGGTAGGGTTAGGGTTAGAGTTAGGGTTAGGGATAGGGTGTTAGGGCTAGGGATAGAGGGTTAAGGTTATTGTTAGGGTTAGAGGGTCAGGGGTAGGGTTTGTGGGTTAGGGTTAGAGGGTCAAAAGTAGGGTTTGTGGGTTAGGGGTTTCCTTTAGGGTTAGAGGGTTAGGGTTATAGGGTTAGAGTTATAGAGTAAGGGTTAGGGTTAGAGGGTTAGGGTTAGAGGGTTAGGGTTAGATAGATAGGTTTAGGGTTTAGATTTAGGGTTAGGGCTAGGGTTAGGGGTTAGGGTTAGTGTTAGGGGTTAGGGTTAGGGTTTAGGGTGAGGGTTAGAGTTAGGGGTTGGGTTTAGGGTTGGGGTTGGGGTTAGGGGTTAGGGTTAGGGGTTAGGGGTTAGGGTTAGGGGGTTAGGGTTAGAGGGTTAGGGTTAGAGGGTTAGGGTTAATGTTAGGGGTTAGGGGTAGGGGTAGGGTTAGGGTTAGATAGATAGGGTTAGGGTTAGGGTTAGGGGTTAGGGTTAGGGGTTAGGGGTAGGGTTAGGGTTTAGGTTTAGGGTTAGGGTTAGGGTAAGGGTTAGGGGTATGGGTTAGGGTTAGAGGGTTAGGGTTTGAGGGTTAGGGTTAGAGGGTTAGGATTAGGGTTTGGGTTAGAGGGTTAGGTTTAGATACATAGGGTTAGGGTTAGGGTGTTAGGTTTAGATGGTTAGACTTAGGGTTAGGGGGTTAGGGTTAGGGTTAGAGGGTTAGGGAGTTAGGGTTAGAGGGTTAGGCGTAGGGTTCGGGGTTAGGGTTAGGGTTTTGTTAGGATTAGAGGGTTAGGGTTAGGGTTAAGGGGTTAGGGTTAGGGTTTGATGGTTAGGGTTAGGGTTAGAGGTTTAGGGTTAGGGTTAGGATTAGATACATAGGGTTAGGGTTAGGGTTAGGGGGTTAGGGTTAGAGGGTTAGGGCTAGGGGTTAGGGGTTAGGGTTAAAGGGTTAGAGGGTTAGGGGTTAGAGTTAGGGTTAGAGGGTTAGGGTGAGGGTTAGGGTAAGGGTTAGGGTTAGGGGGTTAGGGTTAAAGTTAATGTTAGAGGGGTTAGTGTAGGGTTAGGGTTAGAG
>NC_138773.1:334361014-334363514 GCF_965119305.1 Pelophylax lessonae | reverse complement strand
AGGGTTAGGGTTAGGTTTAGAGGGTTAGGCTTAGGGGTTAGAGGTTAGGGTTAGAGGGTTAGGGTTAGGGGGTTAGGGTTAGAGGGTTAGTCTTAGGGTTAGGGGTTAGAGGTTAGGGTTAGGGTTAAGGTTAGGGGTTAAAGTTAGGGTTTAGGGTTTAGGGTTAAGGGGTTAGGGTTTTGGTTAGGGTTAGGGTTAGGGGTTAGGGGTAGGGTTAGGGTTATGGTTAGGGTTAGAGAGTTAGGGTTAGGGGTTAGGGTTAGTGGTTAGGGTTAGGGTTAGGGGTTAGGGTTAGGGTTAGGGGTAAGGGTTAGGGTTAGGGTTTTGGTTAGGGTTAGGGTTATTGTTTAGGGTTAGGGTTAGAGGGTTAGGGTTAGGGGTTAGGGTTAGGGGTTAGGGTTAGGGGTTAGGGTTAGGGTTAGGGTTAGGGTTAGGGTTAGGATTAGGATTAGGGTTAGAAGATTAGGGTTGAGGATAGGGTTAGGGTTAGAGGGTTAGGATTAGGGTTTGTGTTAGGGTTAGAGGGTTAGGGATAGGGTTAGAAGGTTAGGGTTAGAGGGTTAGGGTTATGGTTTGAGGGTTAGGATTAGGATTAGGATTAGTGTTTGGGTTAGGGTTAGGGTTAGAGGTTAGGGTTAGAGGGTTAGGGTTAGGGTTAGATACATAGGGATAGGGTTAGGGTTAGGGGGTTAGGGATGGAGGGTTAGGATTAGATACATAGGGTTAGGGTTAAGGGGTTAGGGTTAGAGGGTTAGGGTTAGGGGGTTAGGGTTAGGATTAGATACATAGAGTTAGGGTTAGGGTTAGGGGGTTAGGGTTAGGGGTTAGGGGTTAGGTGTTAGGGGTTAGGGTTAGGGTTAGGGGTTAGGGTTAGAGGGTTATGGTTAGGGTAAGGGTTAGGGGGTTAGGGGGTTAGGGTTAAAGTTAGGGTTAGATAGGGTTAGGGTTAGGGTTAGGGTAGGGTTAGGGTTAGAGTTAGGGTGTTAGGGTTAGAGGGTTAAGGTTAGGGTTAGAGGGTAAGGGGTAGGGTTTGTGGGTTAGGGTTAGGGGTTTCCGTTAGAGTTAGAGGGTTAGGGTTATAAGGTTAGGGTTAGGGTTAGAGGGTTAGGGTCGGAGGGTTAGGATCGGAGGGTTAGGGTTAGGGGTTAGGGTTAGGGGATTAGGGTTAGAGGGTTAGGGTTAGAGGGTTAGGGTTAATGTTAGCATTAGGGTTAGGGTTAGGGGTTAGGGTTAGGGTTAGATAGATAGGGTTAAAGTTTACATTTAGGGTTAAGGTTTAGGGTTAGGGTTAGGGCTAGGGGTTAGTGTTAGGGGTAGGGTTAGGTGTTAGGGGTTAGGGTTAGAGGGTTAGGGTTAGGGGCTAGGGTTAGAGGGTTATGTTTAGGGTAAGGGTTAGGGGGTTAGGGGGTTAGGGTTAAAGTTAGGGTTAGATAGGGTTAGGGTTAGGGTAGGGTAGGGTTACCGTTAGATTAGGGTTAGGGTGTTAGGGTTAGAGGGTTAAGGTTAGGGTTAGAGGGTTAGGGGTAGGGTTTGTGGGTTAGGGTTAGGGGTTTCCATTAGGGTTAGAGGGTTAGGGTTATAAGGTTAGGGTTAGGGTTAGAGGGTTAGGGTCAGAGGGTAAGGGTTAGGGGTTAGGGTTAGGGGATTAGGGTTAGAGGGTTAGGGTTAGAGGGTTAGGGTTAATGTTAGCATTAGGGTTAGGGGTTAGGGTTAGGGTTAGATAGATAGGGTTAAAGTTTACATTTAGGGTTAAGGTTTAGGGTTAGGGTTAGGGCTAGGGGTTAGGGTTAGGGGTAGGGTTAGGGTTTAGGGTTAGGGTTAGAGTTAGGGGTTGGGGTTGGTGTTGGGGTTGGGGTTAGGGTTAGGGGTTAGGGTTTGGGGGTTAGGGTTAGAGGGTTAGGGTTAATGTTGGGGTTAGGGTTAGGGTTAGGATTAGGATTAGGATTTGGGTTTGGGTTAGGGGTAGGGTTAGAGGTTAGGGTTAAAGGGTTAGGGTTAGGGTTAGATACATAGGGTTAGGGTTAGGGGGTTAGGGATGGAGGGTTAGGGTTAGGATTAGATACATAGGGTTAAGGTTATTAGAAAGGGGTTAGGGTTAGAGGGTTAGGGTTAGGGGCTAGGTGTTAGGGGTTAGGGTTAGGGTTAGAGGGTTCGGGTTAGGGGTTAGGGTTTGGGTTAGAGGGTTAGGGTGAGGGTTAGGGTTAGGGGGTTAGGGTTAGGATTAGATACATAGAGTTAGGGTTAGGGGGTTAGGGGTTAGGTGTTAGGGTTAGGGTTAGGGTTAGGCTTAGGGGTTAGGGGTTAGGGTTAGGGTTATTGTTAGGGTTTAGGGTTAGGGGTTAGGGTTAGGGTTAGGGTTTAGGGTTTGTGTTAGGGTTAGAGGGTTAGGGTTAGGGTTAGGGTTACGGGGTAAGGGGGTTAGGGTTAAAGTTAGGGTTAAATAGGGTCAGGGTTAGGGTAGGGTTAGGGTTAGAGTTAGAGTTAGGGTTGGGTATAGGGT
>NC_138773.1:334341014-334356014 GCF_965119305.1 Pelophylax lessonae | reverse complement strand
TGGAACAGGCAGCACCCTCAAACCTTCAGAAGTATGAGATGAACCCCAACAACTTGGAAAGGTGGATCTCTCTCACACGTACCAACACAGACTATCCCCCAATTTAACTGATCCCCAAAGGTTTTTGATTAAATAGCGGAATAGAAAATATGATCCAAAAAAAGTGTATGTATATCACACGTACACAACCACACTAGGCCCCAATTACTATTGTTTGTACCCCTAAAAGGCTAGATGAGGAGTAGGGGGGGTATGGAACAGGCAGCACCCTCAAACCTTCAGAAGTATGAGATGAACCCCAACAACTTGGAAAGGTGGATCTCTCTCACACGTACCAACACAGACTATCCCCCAATTTAACTGATCCCCAAAGGTTTTTGATTAAATAGCGGAATAGAAAATATGATCCAAAAAAAGTGTATGTATATCACACGTACACAACCACACTAGGCCCCAATTACTATTGTTTGTACCCCTAAAAGGCTAGGAGTAGGGGGAGTATGGAACAGGCAGCACCCTCAAACCTTCAGAAGTATGAGATGAACCCCAACAACTTGGAAAGGTGGATCTCTCTCACACGTACCAACACAGACTATCCCCCAATTTAACTGATCCCCAAAGGTTTTTGATTAAATAGCGGAATAGAAAATATGATCCAAAAAAAGTGTATGTATATCACACGTACACAACCACACTGGGCCCCAATTACTATTGTTTGTACCCCTAAAAGGCTAGATGAGGAGTAGGGGGAGTATGGAACAGGCAGCACCCTCAAACCTTCAGAAGTATGAGATGAACCCCAACAACTTGGAAAGGTGGATCTCTCTCACACGTACCAACACAGACTATCCCCCAATTTAACTGATCCCCAAAGGTTTTTGATTAAATAGAGGAATAGAAAATATGATCCAAAAAAAGTGTATGTATATCACACGTACACAACCACACTAGGCCCCAATTACTATTGTTTGTACCCCTAAAAGGCTAGATGAGGAGTAGGGGGGGTATGGAACAGGCAGCACCCTCAAACCTTCAGAAGTATGAGATGAACCCCAACAACTTGGAAAGGTGGATCTCTCTCACACGTACCAACACAGACTATCCCCCAATTTAACTGATCCCCAAAGGTTTTTGATTAAATAGCGGAATAGAAAATATGATCCAAAAAAAGTGTATGTATATCACACGTACACAACCACACTAGGCCCCAATTACTATTGTTTGTACCCCTAAAAGGCTAGATGAGGAGAAGGGGGGGTATGGAACAGGCAGCACCCTCAAACCTTCAGAAGTATGAGATGAACCCCAACAACTTGGAAAGGTGGATCTCTCTCACACGTACCAACACAGACTATCCCCCAATTTAACTGATCCCCAAAGGTTTTTGATTAAATAGCGGAATAGAAAATATGATCCAAAAAAAGTGTATGTATATCACACGTACACAACCACACTAGGCCCCAATTACTATTGTTTGTACCCCTAAAAGGCTAGATGAGGAGTAGGGGGGGTATGGAACAGGCAGCACCCTCAAACCTTCAGAAGTATGAGATGAACCCCAACAACTTGGAAAGGTGGATCTCTCTCACACGTACCAACACAGACTATCCCCCAATTTAACTGATCCCCAAAGGTTTTTGATTAAATAGCGGAATAGAAAATATGATCCAAAAAAAGTGTATGTATATCACACGTACACAACCACACTAGGCCCCAATTACTATTGTTTGTACCCCTAAAAGGCTAGGAGTAGGGGGAGTATGGAACAGGCAGCACCCTCAAACCTTCAGAAGTATGAGATGAACCCCAACAACTTGGAAAGGTGGATCTCTCTCACACGTACCAACACAGACTATCCCCCAATTTAACTGATCCCCAAAGGTTTTTGATTAAATAGCGGAATAGAAAATATGATCCAAAAAAAGTGTATGTATATCACACGTACACAACCACACTGGGCCCCAATTACTATTGTTTGTACCCCTAAAAGGCTAGATGAGGAGTAGGGGGAGTATGGAACAGGCAGCACCCTCAAACCTTCAGAAGTATGAGATGAACCCCAACAACTTGGAAAGGTGGATCTCTCTCACACGTACCAACACAGACTATCCCCCAATTTAACTGATCCCCAAAGGTTTTTGATTAAATAGAGGAATAGAAAATATGATCCAAAAAAAGTGTATGTATATCACACGTACACAACCACACTAGGCCCCAATTACTATTGTTTGTACCCCTAAAAGGCTAGATAAGGAGTAGGGGGGGTATGGAACAGGCAGCACCCTCAAACCTTCAGAAGTATGAGATGAACCCCAACAACTTGGAAAGGTGGATCTCTCTCACACGTACCAACACAGACTATCCCCCAATTTAACTGATCCCCAAAGGTTTTTGATTAAATAGCGGAATAGAAAATATGATCCAAAAAAAGTGTATGTATATCACACGTACACAACCACACTAGGCCCCAATTACTATTGTTTGTACCCCTAAAAGGCTAGATGAGGAGAAGGGGGGGTATGGAACAGGCAGCACCCTCAAACCTTCAGAAGTATGAGATGAACCCCAACAACTTGGAAAGGTGGATCTCTCTCACACGTACCAACACAGACTATCCCCCAATTTAACTGATCCCCAAAGGTTTTTGATTAAATAGCGGAATAGAAAATATGATCCAAAAAAAGTGTATGTATATCACACGTACACAACCACACTAGGCCCCAATTACTATTGTTTGTACCCCTAAAAGGCTAGATGAGGAGTAGGGGGGGTATGGAACAGGCAGCACCCTCAAACCTTCAGAAGTATGAGATGAACCCCAACAACTTGGAAAGGTGGATCTCTCTCACACGTACCAACACAGACTATCCCCCAATTTAACTGATCCCCAAAGGTTTTTGATTAAATAGCGGAATAGAAAATATGATCCAAAAAAAGTGTATGTATATCACACGTACACAACCACACTGGGCCCCAATTACTATTGTTTGTACCCCTAAAAGGCTAGATGAGGAGTAGGGGGAGTATGGAACAGGCAGCACCCTCAAACCTTCAGAAGTATGAGATGAACCCCAACAACTTGGAAAGGTGGATCTCTCTCACACGTACCAACACAGACTATCCCCCAATTTAACTGATCCCCAAAGGTTTTTGATTAAATAGCGGAATAGAAAATATGATCCAAAAAAAGTGTATGTATATCACACGTACACAACCACACTGGGCCCCAATTACTATTGTTTGTACCCCTAAAAGGCTAGATGAGGAGTAGGGGGAGTATGGAACAGGCAGCACCCTCAAACCTTCAGAAGTATGAGATGAACCCCAACAACTTGGAAAGGTGGATCTCTCTCACACGTACCAACACAGACTATCCCCCAATTTAACTGATCCCCAAAGGTTATTGATTAAATAGCGGAATAGAAAATATGATCCAAAAAAAGTGTATGTATATCACACGTACACAACCACACTAGGCCCCAATTACTATTGTTTGTACCCCTAAAAGGCTAGATGAGGAGTAGGGGGGGTATGGAACAGGCAGCACCCTCAAACCTTCAGAAGTATGAGATGAACCCCAACAACTTGGAAAGGTGGATCTCTCTCACACGTACCAACACAGACTATCCCCCAATTTAACTGATCCCCAAAGGTTTTTGATTAAATAGCGGAATAGAAAATATGATCCAAAAAAAGTGTATGTATATCACACGTACACAACCACACTGGGCCCCAATTACTATTGTTTGTACCCCTAAAAGGCTAGATGAGGAGTAGGGGGAGTATGGAACAGGCAGCACCCTCAAACCTTCAGAAGTATGAGATGAACCCCAACAACTTGGAAAGGTGGATCTCTCTCACACGTACCAACACAGACTATCCCCCAATTTAACTGATCCCCAAAGGTTTTTGATTAAATAGCGGAATAGAAAATATGATCCAAAAAAAGTGTATGTATATCACACGTACACAACCACACTAGGCCCCAATTACTATTGTTTGTACCCCTAAAAGGCTAGATGAGGAGTAGGGGGGTATGGAACAGGCAGCACCCTCAAACCTTCAGAAGTATGAGATGAACCCCAACAACTTGGAAAGGTGGATCTCTCTCACACGTACCAACACAGACTATCCCCCAATTTAACTGATCCCCAAAGGTTTTTGATTAAATAGCGGAATAGAAAATATGATCCAAAAAAAGTGTATGTATATCACACGTACACAACCACACTAGGCCCCAATTACTATTGTTTGTACCCCTAAAAGGCTAGATGAGGAGTAGGGGGAGTATGGAACAGGCAGCACCCTCAAATCTTCAGAAGTATGAGATTGTGTTCACTGTACCCCACAAAGATTGAGTTCACTGCACCCCACAATGATTGTGTTCACTGCACCCCACAAAGATTGTGTTCACTGCACCTCACAAAGATTGTGTTCACTGTACCCCCCAAAGATTGTGTTCACTGCACCCCACAAAGATTCTGTTCACTGTACCCCACAAAGATTGTGTTCACTGCACCCTAAAAGGATGTTGTTCACTGCACCCCACAAAGATTGTGTTCACTGCACCCTAAAAGGATGTTGTTCACTGCACCCCAAAAAGATTGTGTTCACTGTACCCCCCCAAAGATTGTGTTCACTGCACCCCACAAAGATTGTGTTCACTGCACCCCAAAAAGATTGTGTTCACTGTACCCCCCAAAGATTGTGTTCACTGCACCCCAAAAAGATTGTGTTCACTGTACCCCCCAAAGATTGTGTTCACTGCACCCCACAAAGATTATGTTCACTGTACCCCACAAAGATTGTGTTCACTGCACCCCAAAAAGATTGTGTTCACTGTACCCCCCCAAAGATTGTGTTCACTGCACCCCACAAAGATTCTGTTCACTGCACCCCACAAAGGATTTTGTTCACTGCACCCCAAAAAGATTGTGTTCACTGCACCCCAAAAAGGATTTTGATCACTGCACCCCAAAAAGGATGTTGTTCACTGCACCCCAAAAATGATTTTGTTCACTCCACCCCAAAAAGATTGTGTTCACTGCACCCCACAAAGATTGTGTTCACTGCACCCCAAAAAGATTGTGTTCACTGTACCCCACAAAGATTGTGTTCACTGCACCCCAAAAAGATTGTGTTCACTGCACCCCAAAAAGATTGTGTTCACTGCACCCCACAAAGATTCTGTTCACTGTACCCCACAAAGATTGTGTTCACTGCACCCCAAAAAGATTGTGTTCACTGCACCCCAAAAAGGATGTTGTTCACTGCACCCCAAAAAGGATGTTGTTCACTCCACCCCAAAAAGATTGTGTTCACTGCACCCCACAAAGATTGTGTTCACTGCACCCCAAAAAGATTGTGTTCACTGCACCCCAAAAATGATTTTGTTCACTGCACCCCAAAAAGGATTTTGTTCACTGCACCCCAAAAAGGATGTTGTTCACTCCACCCCAAAAAGATTGTGTTCACTGCACCCCAAAAAGATTGTGTTCACTGCACCCCACAAAGGATTTTGTTCACTGCACCCCAAAAAGATTGTGTTCACTGCACCCCAAAAAGGATGTTGTTCACTGCACCCCAAAAAGGATTGTGTTCACTGCACCCCACAAAGGATTTTGTTCACTGCACCCCACAAAGATTGTGTTCACTGCACACCAAAAAGGATTGTGTTCACTGCACCCCAAAAAGATTTTGTTCACTGCACCCCAAAAAGATTGTGTTCACTGCAGCCCAAAAAGATTGTGTTCACTGCAGCCCAAAAAGATTGTGTTCACTGCAGCCCAAAAAGATTGTGTTCACTGCAGCTCACACACAGAAAAATGGATGTGGATCACTGACACCTGCCTATCTCCAATCCCACACCACACAGCAATATCGATTGTAGTTTGTAGAACACAGTTTCCCTAAAATTCAGCAGACTCTGTCCCTAACAGGATTGAGAAGAGATCGTAGATCAGGATTGAGTGCAGATTCACCCCACCCCCCACACAGCAATATCGATTGTAGTTTGTAGAAGACACTGACCCTATAATTCAGCAGACTCTATCCCTAAAATGCCTACAACTCGCCCTGCCTAAACACTCCGACCTGTCCCTCAATTCTATCCGGACACAAATGGTTTTTTCCTGCCTATCTTTCCCTAATCAGCAGCCAGCACATTGATGTGTGCTCTGTCCCTTAGCTAAGCAGCAGAATGACGCTGCTGCGGCGGCTGCCTCGAACTTATAAAGACTTGGTCACATGCTTCAGACGGCCAATCACAGCTACTAAGACATTTGCAGGCATGGCTGGGATGGCTTAAGGCACACCAGTTAAACGATTGTTGATTGGCTGTTGAAAGCCCGCCATGAAAAGAGCGCCAAAGCATGCAAAACCCGGAAATAAAACGACCGAACACGGATTTTTACCCGAACATACAGTAAAGTGTCCGTGTCCGTGTTCGGGTAAAAAAAATCCAATTATTCGGTACGAACACGAATAATACAGTCCGTGTTCGCTCAACACTAGTTAGGGTTAGAGGGTTAGGGATAGGGTTAGAAGGTTAGGGTTAGAGGGTTAGGGTTATGGTTTGAGGGTTAGGATTAGGATTAGGATTAGGATTAGGATTAGGGTTTTGGTTAGGGTTAGAGGTTAGGGTTAGAGGGTTAGGGTTAGGGTTAGATACATAGGGATAGGGTTAGGGTTAGGGGGTTAGGGATGGAGGGTTAGGATTAGATACATAGGGTTAGGGTTAAGGGGTTAGGGGGTTAGGCTTAGGGGTTAGGTGTTAGGGGTTAGGGTTAGGGTTAGAGGGTTCGGGTTAGGGGTTAGGGTTTGGGTTAGAGGGTTAGGGTGAGGGTTAGGGGGTTAGGGTTAGGATTAGATACATAGAGTTAAGGTTAGGGTTAGGGGGTTAGGGTTAGGGTTAGGGGTTAGGGGTTAGGGTTAGGGTTAGGGTTAGAGGGTTAGGGTTAGGGGTTAGGGTTAGAGGGTTATGGTTAGGGTTAGGGGGTTAGGGGGTTAGGGTTAAAGTTAGGGTTAGATAGGGTTAGGGTTAGGGTAGGGTTAGGGTTAGAGTTAGGGTGTTAGGGTTAGGGTTAGAGGGTTAAGGTTAGGGTTAGAGGGTAAGGGGTAGGGTTTGTGGGTTAGGGTTAGGGGTTTCCGTTAGGGTTAGAGGGTTAGGGTTATAAGGTTAGGGTTAGGGTTAGAGGGTTAGGGTCAGAGGGTTAGGGTTAGGGGTTAGGGTTAGGGGATTAGGGTTAGGGTTAGAGGGTTAGGGTTAATGTTAGCATTAGGGTTAGGGGTTAGGGTTAGGGTTAGATAGATAGGGTTAAAGTTTACATTTAGGGTTAAGGTTTAGGGCTAGGGGTTAGGGTTAGGGGTAGGGTTAGGGTTTAGGGTTAGGGGTTGGGGTTGGGGTTGGGGTTGGGGTTGGGGTTAGGGTTAGGGGTTAGGGTTAGGGGGTTAGGGTTAGAGGGTTAGGGTTAATGTTGGGGTTAGGGGTAGGGTTAGGGTTAGATAGATAGGGTTACGGGTTTGGGTTAGAGGTTAGGGGTTAGGGTTAAGGGTAAGGGGTAGGGTTAGGGTTAGATATGGGTTAGGGTTTAGGTTAAGGGTTAGGGTTAGAATAAGGTTTAGGGGTAGGGGTTTGGGTTAGGGTTAGGGTTAGGGGTTAGGTTTAGGGGTAGGGTTAGGGTTAGGGTTAGGGGGTAAGAGGGTTAGGGTTAGGGTTAGGGTTAGGGTTTGAGGGTTAGGATTAGGATTAGGATTAGGGTTTGGGTTAGGGGTAGGGTTAGAGGTTAGGGTTAGAGGATTAGGGTTAGGGTTAGATACATAGGGTTAGGGTTAGGGGGTTAGGGATTGAGGGTTAGGGTTAGGATTAGATACATAGGGTTAGGGTTATTGTTAAGGGGTTAGGGTTAGAGGGTTAGGGTTAGGGGCTAGGTGTTAGGGGTTAGGGTTAGGGTTAGAGGGTTCGGGTTGGGGGTTAGGGTTTGGGTTAGAGGGTTAGGGTGAGGGTTAGGGTTAGGGGGTTAGGGTTAGGATTAGATACATAGAGTAAGGGTTAGGGGGTTAGGGGTTAGGTGTTAGGGGTTAGGGTTAGGGTTAGGGTCAGAGGGTTAGGGTTAGGCTTAGGGGTTAGGGGTTAGGGTTAGGGTTATTGTTAGGGTTTAGGGTTAGGGGTTAGGGTTAGGGTTTAGGGTTTGTGTTAGGGTTAGAGGGTTAGGGTTAGGGTTAGGCTTACGGGGGTAAGGGGGTTAGGGTTAAAGTTAGGGTTAAATAGGGTTAGGGTAGGGTTAGGGTTAGAGTTAGAGTTAGGGTTGGGTATAGGGTGTTAGGGTTAGGGTTAGAGGGTTAAGGTTAGGGTTAGGGTTAGATATGGGTTAGGGTTTAGGTTTAGGGTTAAGGTTAGGGTTAGGGTTAGGTTTAGAGGGTTAGGCTTAGGGGTTAGGGGTTAGGGTTAGGGTTAGAGGGTTAGGGTTAGGGGGTTAGGGTTAGAGGGTTAGTCTTAGGGTTAGGGGTTAGAGGTTAGGGTTAGGGTTAGGGTTAGGGTTAGGGGTTAAAGTTAGGGTTTAGGGTTTAGGGTTAAGGGGTTAGGGTTAGGGTTTTGGTTAGGGTTAGGGTTAGGGGTTAGGGTTAGGGGTAGGGTTAGGGTTATGGTTAGGGTTAGAGGGTTAGGGTTAGGGGTTAGGGTTAGTGGTTAGGGTTAGGGTTAGGGGTTAGGGTTAGGGTTAGGGGTAAGGGTTAGGGTTTTGGTTAGGGTTAGGGTTATTGGTTAGGGTTAGGGTTAGAGGGTTAGGGTTGGGGGTTAGGGTTTGGGGTTAGGGTTAGGGGTTAGGGTTAGGGTTAAGGTTTTGGTTAACGTTAGGGTTAGGGGTTAGGGTTAGGGGTAGGGTTAGGGTTAGGGTTAGAGGGTTAGAGGGTTAGGGTTAGGGTTTGGGGTTAGGGTTAGGGTTATTGTTAGGGTTTAGGGTTAGGGGTTAGGGTTAGGGGTAGGGTTAGGGTTAGGGTTAGAGGGTTAGGGGTTAGGGTTAGGGGTTAGGGTTAGGGGTTAGGGGTTAGGGTTAGGGTTAGGGTTAGGGTTAGGGTTCGGGTTAGGGGTTAGGGTTAGAGGGTTAGGGTGAGGGTTAGGGTTAGGGGTTAGGGTTAGAGGGTTAGGGTTAGGGGTTTGGGTTAGGGTTAAGGTTAGGGTTTAGGGTTAGGGTTAGGGTTTAGGGTTAGGGTTAGGGTTAGGGTTTAGGGTTTAGGGTTAGGGTTAGGGTTAGGGGTTAGGGTTAGGGTTAGGGTTAGGATTAGGGTTAGCAGATTAGGGTTAGGGATAGGGTTAGAGGGTTAGGATTAGGGTTTGTGTTAGGGTTAGAGGGTTAGGGATAGGGTTAGAAGGTTAGGGTTAGAGGGTTAGGGTTAGGGTTAGGGTTTGAGGGTTAGGATTAGGATTAGGATTAGGGTTTGGGTTAGCGGTAGGGTTAGAGGTTAGGGTTAGAGGGTTAGGGTTAGGGTTAGATACATAGGGTTAGGGTTAGGGTTAGGGGGTTAGGGATGTAGGGTTAGGGTTAGGATTAGATACATAGGGTTAGGGTTATTGTTAAGGGGTTAGGGTTAGAGGGTTAGGGTTAGGGGCTAGGTGTTAGGGGTTAGGGTTAGGGTTAGAGGGTTCGGGTTAGGGGTTAGTGTAACGGATCTTTATACCCCAGCTGGGCACATCCGCCGGAACTGTGTCTCCTGTCCTCCAAACGCACCCACAGCCTGCAAAGAAGCCATATCCAGCCCGTAACCCCTCAATCACGAGACAATCCACACAGGTGTTGAGGGTTAAACATGCAGAGCTTAAACTGTTTATTACATTCCAAACCATACAGTTACAAACAGCTAAGGGGCACTCCCCTTAGCCCTGCAAGGGGGGGGGAATGAGTCAAAGACCAACCAATGAGAACTGAACAGTTGTACATTTGAACCAAGCAGTCTTAGTACACACCCCCTGCGGAGAGATGCCTCCAGCTCAGACAAGTGTCTGTGTCATGAATCCACACCCTTAGACACAGGAACAGGAGAGGGGGGGGGGGATGGGCTGTAACATTACATTACATTAACACAATGCCATGAGTCCTGCCATCTTCCTTTGTTCTGAGGATGAATGAAGAGAAAATAAAATGCAATAAAAGGCCAATGTACCAAACTCATAGGAAAATGAAACGAAGGGGTTTACAATCCAGGGACAGGGTGATCCGTCACAGTGCTCCCCCCTTGTGGAACACTCCGGCAGACCCGGCTTGACCCTTTTCAGGTCAACTTGGGGATGTCCGGATTTAGGTTAGGGGCTGAGTTCCATTTGCCGGGACAACCCATCAGCGTTGCCATTCTGCTTACCAGGCCAGTAGTGGATGGTAAAGTCAAAAGGCTGCAGCGCCAAACTCCAGTATCTTCTGGCCCATAGTCTGTCGGTAGGAGGCTTGCGCACAGTCCCCTCCAAAACACACAGTGACAGTGGGTTCTGTCACATTTCTCCCCTTTTAAAAACAGACTAACGAGGATTCTGACCCTCAACTGGTCTGGACCTGCGTTAGTCACAAACTTCCACCCCAGGCAACCAGGAAAAGTAAAAGTACGACTCTGGCGCTGGGGAGCAAAACTGCACATAGGGTCTCCCATGAATAAAAACGGCCGCTGCAGAGTGGGAACAGCTGTCTGCACTCCTCTGATCCGGGGCTGGGTTGCAGATATTGGGGGGAGCTGAATAATCCTCTGCCCTGATGCCAGCGCTTCCGCTGGTAGGGAATGTAGGCTGGTAGGGCTATGCATTTGGGGAGAAAAAGGTACTTGCTTTTCTCCTGGTGTAGTTACCAGCCGCTGAGAAGGTATCTTGAAGGGACTGTCTCCCAGATTCTTCATCTCTTGTTCTGATGCTGGGCATAGACCATCAGCGCTCTCTTCTGTAGCCAGCGCTTCTGCTGGGGGGATAACCACTGGGGTAGTGTCCAAGTGCTGGGGAAACGGCTCACTGAGGTCATCCCTCGGACTCCCTGGATCTACCTCTGAGGGTGGGCAGAGTCCAGCGGCACTCTGCCCCGTAGCCAGCGCTTCTGCTGGGGGGATGAACATTGGGGTAGTGTCCAATTGTTGGGGAGGGAGAATTGCTTCCTCTACTCCCGGTGGGGATATCTGCTGTTGGGAAAACAGCTCACGCAGATCCTCTCTCAGACTCTCCGGATCCAACTCTTTTCCTGCTGCTGGGCAGATGCCAGGGGCACTCTTCCCTGTAGCCAGCGCTTCTGCTGGGGCACCAGATGAGATACTCTGGACTTGCTGCTGATCACCATTTTCCAACCTTCCAGCGCCTGTCTCAACTCCCCATTCTGAGACCTTCATGCTATTAGCTTGTCTCGCTGCCTGGGGGACCTCCAGTGCGTTCCGGCATTCTAGAGCTCGCAGTGCCCTCTGTATCATCGCTGCTTCTTCCATTGCAGTTAGTACGGGAAAACGCAGGGTCACCCCTGGCCCCATTTGCTTCTCATCTTCGTGACTGTCTGATATTTCTCTCAGACAGTCCCAGGCAACAGGAGCCATGCCAGGCTGCTGATCACCGTCAAACAGCCGCTTGTAGGCAATCTCAAGCTCCCATTCCTGCTCAACCAGGAACTCCAATTCCTCCAGGTCACACACCTCGTCGGGGAGGTCCAGCACCTCATCTCGGAAATCCAGAATGTGTTCCAGCCGCCACTCCTCATCGCTCCCAAAGTCTGGGTCTCCGTACATTTTTTGATGGAGCAGCCCCACGCCGCCATAGCCAACGCCTTCTGTCGGGCTGCCATCTGCTGTACCTGGCCACAGTTGAGCTGCGAACCACCGGAGGGCTCTGTAGCTGGCGTCCAGCCTCATTTCCTCCTGGACCAATCTTCCGAGCTCCGTCTTCCCTTCATCTCGCGGTCGTTCCCTCAGGAACACCTCTCGCGCGCGGTACTGCATCCGGTACATCTCTGTGGAGGAGGGAAGGATCTTCCCCTGATGGTGCCGCTCGTGGCTTAGCGCCTCATCCCAGAGTTGCCGGCGGATCACATCCTCCCAGCCGAGCCTGGTGTGCTCTGTCACTGGTCCCCGATGGTGCTTCCGCATGCCTTGCAGCCTCCTCCCGAACTCAGCTCTCATGCTGGCTGGTCCCCGTATCACTCCTCGGCAGCTGCCCAGAATCCTGGTGGTGGTTTGGATGTCCTGGACTGCAGGAGACATCCCACCGCTGCCAACCAATGTAACGGATCTTTGTACCCCAGCTGGGCACATCCGCCGGAACTGTGTCTCCTGTCCTCCAAACGCACCCACAGCCTGCAGAGAAGCCATATCCAGCCCGTAACCCCTCAATCACGAGACAATCCACACAGGTGTTGAGGGTTAAACATGCAGAGCTTAAACTGTTTATTACATTCCAAACCATACAGTTACAAACAGCTAAGGGGCACTCCCCTTAGCCCTGCAAGGGGGGGGGGGGAATGAGACAAAGACCAACCAATGAGAACTGAACATTTGTACATTTGAACCAAGCAGTCTTAGTACACACCCCCTGCGGAGAGATGCCTCCAGCTCAGACAAGTGTCTGTGTCATGAATCCACACCCTTAGACACAGGAACAGGAGAGGGGGGGGGATGGGCTTGGAAGAAAGAAGAGACAGAGGGGATATGATAGAAACCTTTAAATACATAAAGGGAATCAACTCGGTAAAGGAGGAGAGCATATTTAAAAGAAGAAATACTACCACAAGAGGACACCGTTTTAAACTAGAGGGGCAAAGGTTTAAAAGTAATATGAGGAAGTATTACTTTACTGAGAGAGTAGTGGATGCATGGAATAACCTTCCTGCAGAAGTGGTAGCTGCAAATACAGTGAAGGAGTTTAAGCATGCATGGGATAGGCATAAGGCTATCCTTCATATAAGATAGGGCCAAGGACTATTCATAGGATTCAGATATATTGGGCAGACTAGATGGGCCAAATGGTTCTTATCTGCCGACACATTCTATGCTGTAACATTACATTACATTAACACAATGTTATGAGTCCTGGCATCTTCCTTTGTTCTGAGGATGAATGAAGAGAAAATAAAATGCAATAAAAGGCCAATGTACCAAACTCATAGGAAAATGAAACGAAGGGGTTTACAATCCAGGGACAGGGTGATCCGTCACAGTGCTCCCCCCTTGTGGAACACTCCGGCAGACCCGGCTTGACCCTTTTCAGGTCAACTTGGGGATGTCCGGATTTAGGTTAGGGGCTGAGTTCCATTTGCCGGGACAACCCATCAGCGTTGACATTCTGCTTACCAGGCCAGTAGTGGATGGTAAAGTCAAAAGGCTGCAGCGCCAAACTCCAGTATCTTCTGGCCCATAGTCTGTCGGTAGGAGGCTTGCGCACAGTCCCCTCCAAAACACACAGTGACAGTGGGTTCTGTCACAGTTAGGGTTTGGGTTAGAGGGTTAGGGTGAGGGTTAGGGTTAGGGGGTTAGGGATAGGATTAGATACATAGAGTTAGGGTTAGGGGGTTAGGGGTTAGGGGTTAGGTGTTAGGGGTTAGGGTTAGGGTTAGGGTTAGAGGGTTAGGGTTAGGGGCTAGGGTTAGAGGGTTATGGTTAGGGTAAGGGTTAAGGGGTTAGGGGGTTAGGGTTAAAGTTAAGGTTAGATAGGGTTAGGGTAGGGTTAGGGTTAGCGTTAGAGTTAGGGTGTTAGGGTTAGAGGGTTAAGGTTAGGTTTAGAGGGTCAGGGGTAGGGTTTGTGGGTTAGGGTTAGGGGTTTCCGTTAGGGTTAGAGGGTTAGGGTTATAAGGTTAGGGTTAGAGGGTTAGGGTCAGAGGGTTAGGGGTTAGGGTTAGGGGATTAGGGTTAGAGGGTTAGGGTTAGAGGGTTAGGGTTAATGTTAGCATTAGGGTTAGGGGTTAGGGTTAGGGTTAGATAGATAGGGTTAAAGTTTACATTTAGGGTTAAGGTTTAGGGTTAGGGTTAGGGTTAGTCTTAGGGTTAGGGGTTAGAGGTTAGGGTTAGAGTTAGGGTTAGGGGTTAAAGTTAGGGTTTAGGGTTTAGGGTTAAGGGGTTAGGGTTAGGGTTTTGGTTAGGGTTAGGGGTTAGGGTTAGGGTTAGGGGTAGGGTTAGGGTTATGGTTAGGGTTAGAGGGTTAGGGTTAGGGGTTAGGGTTAGTGGTTAGGGTTAGGGTTAGGGGTTAGGGTTAGGGTTAGGGGTAAGGGTTAGGGTTAGGGTTTTGGTTAGGGTTAGGGTTATTGGTTAGGGTTAGGGTTAGGGTTAGAGGGTTAGGGTTAGGGGTTAGGGTTAGGGGTTAGGGTTAGGGGTTAGGGTTAGGGGTTAGGGTTAGGGTTAAGGTTTTGGTTAAGGTTAGGGTTAGGGTTAGGGTTAGGGTTAGGGTTAGGGGTAGGGTTAGGGTTAGGGTTTGGGGTTAGGGTTAGGGTTATTGTTAGGGTTTAGGGTTAGGGTTAGGGGTAGGGTTAGGGTTAGAGGGTTAGGGGTTAGGGTTAGGGTTAGGGTTAGGGGTTAGGGTTAGGGGTTAGGGGTTAGGGGTTAGGGTTAGGGTTAGGGTTAGGGTTAGGGGTTAGGGTTAGGGGTTAGAGTTAGGGTTAGGGTTCGGGTTAGGGGTTAGGGTTTGGGTTAGAGGGTTAGGGTGAGGGTTAGGGTTAGGGGTTAGGGTTAGAGATTAGGGTTAGGGGTTAGGGTTAGGGTTAGGGTTAAGGTTAGGGTTTAGGGTTAGGGTTTAGGGTTTAGGGTTAGGCGTTAGGGTTAGGGTTAGGGTTAGGATTAGGGTTAGAAGATTAGGGTTAGGGATAGGGTTAGGGTTAGAGGGTTAGGATTAGGGTTTGTGTTAGGGTTAGAGGGTTAGGGATAGGGTTAGAAGGTTAGGGTTAGAGGGTTAGGGTTAGGATTAGGATTAGGATTAGGGTTTGGGTTAGCGGTAGGGTTAGAGGTTAGGGTTAGAGGGTTAGGGTTAGGGTTAGATACATAGGGTTAGGGTTAGGGGGTTAGGGT
>NC_138773.1:334331014-334333514 GCF_965119305.1 Pelophylax lessonae | reverse complement strand
GGGATTAGGGTTAGAGGGTTAGGGTTAGAGGGTTAGGGTTAATGTTAGCATTAGGGTTAGGGGTTGGGGTTAGGGTTAGATAGATAGGGTTAAAGTTTATGTTTAGGGTTAAGGTTAAGGGTTAGGGCTAGGGGTTAGGGTTAGGCGTAGGGTTAGGGTTTATTGTTAGGGTTAGAGTTAGGGGTTGGGGTTGGGGTTAGGGTTAGGGGTTAGGGTTAGGGGGTTAGGGTTAGAGGGTTAGGGTTAAAGTTGGGGTTAGGGGTAGGGTTAGGGTTAGATTGATAGGGTTACGGGTTTGGGTTAGGGGTTAGGGGTTAGGGGTTAGGGTTAGGGGTTAGGGGTAGGGTTAGGGTTTGATATGGGTTAAGGTTTAGGGTAAGGGTTAGAATAATGTTTAGGGGTAGGGGTTTGGGTTAGAAGGTTAGGGTTAGAGGGTTAGGATTGGGGTTAGGGTTAGGGTTAGAGGGTTAGGGTTAAGGTTAGAGGGTTAGGGTTAGGGGGTTAGGGTTAGAGGGTTAGTCTTAGGGTTAGGGGTTAGAGGTTAGGGTTAGAGGCTTAGGGCTAGGGTTAGGGGTTAGGGTTAGGTTTAGGGTATAGGGTTTAGGGGTTTGGGTTAGGGTAAGGGTTTTGGTTAGGGTTAGGATTAGGGTTAGGGTTAGAGGATTAGGGTTAGGGGTTAGGGGTTAGGGGTTAGGGGTTAGGGGTTAGGGTTAGGGGTTAGGGTTAGGGTTAGGGTTTTGGTTAGGGTTAGGGTTAGGGGTTAGGGTTAGTGTTAGGGGTAGGGTTAGGGTTAGAGGGTTAGGGTTAGGGGTTAGGGTTAGGGTTAGAGGGTTAGGGTTAGGGGTTAGGGTTAGGGGTTAGGGTTAGGGTTAAGGTTAGGGTTTTGGTTAAGGTTAAGGTTAGGGTTAGGGTTAGGGGTTAGGGGTAGGGTTAGGGTTAGGGTTAGAGGGTTAGAGGGTTAGAGGGTTAGGGTTAGGGGTTAGGGTTAGGGGTTAGGGGTTAGGGGTTAGGGTTAGAGTTATTGTTAGGGTTTAGGGTTAGGGGTTAGGGTTAGGGTTAGGGTTTAGGGTTTAAGGTTTAGGGTTAGGGTTAGGGTTACGGTTAGGGGTTAGGGTTAGGTTTAGGATTAGGGTTAGGGTTAGGGTTAGGGATAGGGTTAGGGTTAGAGGGTTAGGATTAGGGTTTGTGTTAGGGTTAGAGGGTTAGGGTTAGAAGGTTAGGGTTAGAGGGTTAGGGTTAGGGTTAGGGGGTAAGAGGGTTAGGGTTAAAGTTAGGGTTAAATAGGGTTAGGGTTAGGGTAGGGTTAGGGTTAGAGTTAGAGTTAGGGTTAGGTATAGGGTGTTAGGGTTAGGGTTAGGGGGTTAAGGTTAGGGTTAGGGTTAGATACGGGTTAAGGTTTAGGTTTAGGGTTAAGGTTAGGGTTAGGGTAAGGTTTAGAAGTAGGGGTTAGGGTTAGGGTTAGAGGATTAGTGTTTGAGGGTTAGGGATAGGATTAGGACTAGTAGTTAGGGTTATGGGTAGGGTTAGGGTTGGGGTTTAGGGTTAGGGTTAGAGTTAGAGTTAGGGTTAGGTATAGGGTGTTAGGGTTAGGGTTAGGGGGTTAAGGTTAGGGTTAGATACGGGTTAAGGTTTAGGTTTAGGGTTAAGGTTAGGGTTAGGGTAAGGTTTAGAAGTAGGGGTTAGGGTTAGGGTTAGAGGATTAGTGTTTGAGGGTTAGGGATAGGATTAGGACTAGTAGTTAGGATTATGGGTAGGGTTAGGGTTGGGGTTTAGGGTTAGGGTTAGAGTTAGGGGTTGGGGTTTAGAATGGGGTTGGGGTTAGGGGGTTAGGGTTAGGGTTAGGGTTAGAGGGTTAGGGTTAGATGGTTAGGGTTAATGTTAGGGGTAGGAGTTAGGGGTAGGGTTAGAGTTATATAGATAGGGTTTTGGGTTTGGGTTAGGGGTTAGGGGTTAGGGGTAGCGGTTAGGGGTAGGGTTAGGGTTAGATATGGGTTAGGGCTAGAATTTAGGTTTAGGGTTAGGGTTAGAATAAGGTTTAGGGGTAGGGGTTAGGGGTAGGTTTAGAGGGTTAGGGTTAAAGGGTTAGGATTAGGGTTAGGGTTAGAGGGTTAGGCTTAGGATTAGATACATAGGGTTAGGGTTAGGGGGTTAGGGTAAGAGGGTTAGGGTTAGGGGTTAGGTGTTAGGGGTTGGGGTTAGGGTTAGAGGGTTATGGTTAGGGTAAAGGTTAGAGGGTTAGTGTGAGGGTTCGGGGGTTAGGGTTAGGATTAGATACATAAAGTTAGGGTTAGGGGTTAGGGGTTAGGGTTAGGTGTTAGGGGTTAGGGTTAGGGTTAGAGGGTTAGGGTTAGAGGGTTATGGTTAGGGGGTTAGGGTTAAAGTTAAGGTTAGATAGATAGGGTTAAAGTTTACGTTTAGGGTTTAGGGTTATGGCTAGGGGTTAGGGTTAGGGGTAGGGTTAGGGTTTAGGGTTAGAGTTAGGGGTTAGGGTTAGGGTTGC
>NC_138773.1:334323514-334326014 GCF_965119305.1 Pelophylax lessonae | reverse complement strand
AGGTTTAGGGTTAGGGTTAGAATAAGGTTTAGGGGTTAGGGGTAGGTTTAGAGGGTTAGGGTTAAAGGGTTAGGATTAGGGTTAGGGTTAGGCTTAGGATTAGATACATAGGGTTAGGGTTAGGGGGTTAGGGTAAGAGGGTTAGGGTTAGGGGTTAGGTGTTAGGGGTTGGGGTTAGGGTTAGGGTTAGAGGGTTATGGTTAGGGTAAAGTTTAGAGGGTTAGTGTGAGGGTTCGGGGGTTAGGGTTAGGATTAGATACATAGAATTAGGGTTAGGGGTTAGGGTTAGGTGTTAGGGGTTAGGGTTAGGGTTAGAGGGTTAGGGTTAGAGGGTTATGGTTAGGGTAAGGGTTAGGGTTAGGGGGTTAGGGGGTTAGGGGGTTAGGGTTAAAGTTAGGGTTTAGATAGGGTTAGGGATAGGGTTAGGGTTAGGATTAGGGTTTGTGTTAGGGTTAGAGGGTTAGGGATAGGGTTAGAAGGTTAGTGTTAGAGGGTTAGGGTTAGGGTTAGGGGGTAAGAGGGTTAGGGTTAAAGTTAGGGTTAAATAGGGTTAGGGTATGGTTAGGGTTAGAGTTAGGGTTAGGTATAGGGTGTTAGGGTTAGAGGGTTAAGGTTAGGGTTAGATACGGGTTAGGGTTTAGGTTTAGGGTTAAGGTTAGGGTTAGGGTAAGGTTTAGGGGTAGGGATAAGGGTTAGGGTTAGAGGATTAGTGTTTGAGGGTTAGGGTTAGGGTTAGGGCTAGGGTTAGGGGTTTGTAGTTAGGGTTATGGGTAGGGTTAGGGTTGGGGTTTAGGGTTAGGGTTAGAGTTAGGGGTTGGGGTTAAGGTTGGGGTTGGGGTTAGGGTTAGGGGGTTAGGGTTAGGGTTAGAGGGTTAGGGTTAGATGGTTAGGGTTAATGTTAGGGGTAGGAGTTAGGGTTAGGGTTAGGGTGTTAGGGTTAGGGTTAGAGGGTTAAGGTTAGGGTTAGAGGGTCAGGGGTAGGGTTTGTGGGTTAGGGTTAGGGGTTTCCGTTAGGGTTAGAGGGTTAGGGTTATAAGGTTAGGGTTAGGGTTAGAGGGTTAGGGTCAGAGGGTTAGGGTTTAGGGTTAGGGGATTAGGGTTAGAGGGTTAGGGTTAGAGGGTTAGGGTTAATGTTAGCATTAGGGTTAGGGTTAGGGGTTAGGGTTAGGGTTAGATAGATAGGGTTAAAGTTTACATTTAGGATTAAGGTTTAGGGCTAGGGGTTAGGGTTAGGGGTAGGGTTAGGGTTTAGGGTTAGGGTTAGAGTTAGGGGTTGGGGTTAGGGTTAGGGGTTAGGGTTAGGGGTTAGGGTTTGGGGGTTAGGGTTAGAGTGTTAGGGTTAATGTTGGGGTTAGGGGTAGGGTTAGGGTTAGATAGATAGGATTACTGGTTTGGGTTAGGGGTTAGGGGTTAGGGCTAAGGGTTAGCGGTAGGGTTAGGGTTAGATATGGGTTAGGGTTTAGGTTAAGGGTTAGGGTTAGAATAATTTTTAGGGGTAGGGGTTTGTTTAGAAGGTTATTGTTAGAAGGTTAAGATTGGGGTTAGGGTTAGAGGGTTAGGGTTAGATATATAGGGTTAGGGAAAGGGGGTTAGGTTTAGAGGTTAGGGGTTAGGGTTAGAGGGTTAGGGGGTTAGGGTTAGAGGGTTAGTCTTAGGGTTAGGGGTTAGGGCTAGGGTTAGGGGTTAGGGGTTAGGGGTTAGGGTTAGGGGTAGGGTTAGGGTTAGGGTTAGAGGGTTAGGGTTAGAGGGTTAGGGTTAGGGGTTAGGGGTTAGGGTTAGGGGAAGGGTTAGGGTTAGGGTTAGGGTTTTGGTTAGGGTTTAGGTTAGTGGTTAGGGTTAGGGTTAGGGGTAGGGTTAGGGTTAGAGGGTTAGGGTAAGGGGTTCGGGGTTCGGGTTAGGGGTTAGGGTTAGGGTTAGGGTTAGGGGTTAGGGTTAGGGTTAGGGTTAGGGTCAGAGGGTTAGGGGTTAGTGTTAGGGGATTAGGGTTAGAGGGTTAGGGTTAGAGGGTTAGGGTTAATGTTAGCATTAGGGTTAGGGTTAGGGTTAGATAGATAGGGTTAAAGTTTACGTTTAGGGTTAAGGTTTAGGGTTAGGGCTAGGGGTTAGAGTTAGGGGTAGGGTTAGGGTTTAGGGTTAGGGTTAGAGTTAGGGGTTGGGGTTGGGGTTGGGGTTGGGGTTAGGGTTAGGGGTTAGGGTTAGCGGTTAGGGTTAGAGGGTTAGGGTTAATGTTGGGGTTAGGGGTAGGGTTAGGGTTAGATAGATAGGGTTACGGGTTTGGGTTAAGGGTTAGGGTTAGGGGTTAGGGGTAGGGTTAGGGTTAGATATGGGTTAGGGTTTAGGTTAAGGGTTAGAATAAGGTTTAGGGGTAGGGGTTTGGGTTAGAAGGTTAGGGTTAGAGGGTTAGGATTGGGGTTAGGGTTAGAGGGTTAGGGTTAGAGGGTTAGGGTTAGATACATAGGGTTAGGGTAAGGGGGTTAGGTTAAGGTTTAGGGTTAGGGTT
>NC_138773.1:334313514-334318514 GCF_965119305.1 Pelophylax lessonae | reverse complement strand
GGGTTAGGGTTAATGTTAGCATTAGGGTTAGGGTTAGGGTTAGGGGTTAGGGTTAGGGTTAGATAGATAGGGTTAAAGTTTACATTTAGGGTTAAGGTTTAGGGTTAGGGCTAGGGGTTAGGGTTAGGGGTAGGGTTACGGTTAGAGTTAGGGGTTGGGGTTGGGGTTGGGGTTAGGGTTAGGGGTTAGGGTTAGGGGGTTAGGGTTAGAGGGTTAGGGTTAATGTTGGGATTAGGGGTAGGGTTAGGGTTAGATAGATAGGGTTACGGGTTTGGGTTAGAGGTTAGGGGTTAGGGTTAAGGGTAAGGGGTAGGGTTAGGGTTAGATATGGGTTAGGGTTTAGGTTAAGGGTTAGGGTTAGAATAAGGTTTAGGGGTAGGGGTTTGGGTTAGGGTTAGGGTTAGGGGTTAGGGATAGGGTTAGGGTTAGGGGGTAAGAGGGTTAGGGTTAGGGTTTGAGGGTTAGGATTAGGATTAGGATTAGGGTTTGGGTTAGGGGTAGGGTTAGAGGTTGGGGTTAGAGGGTTAGGGTTAGGGTTAGATACATAGGGTTAGGGTTAGGGGGTTAGGGATGGAGGGTTAGGGTTAGGATTAGATACATAGGGTTAGGGTTATTGTTAAGGGGTTAGGGTTAGAAGGTTAGGGTTAGGGGCTAGGTGATAAGGGTTAGGGTTAGGGTTAGAGGGTTCGGGTTAGGGGTTAGCGTTTGGGTTAGAGGGTTAGGGTGAGGGTTAGGGTTAGGGGGTTAGGGTTAGGATTAGATACATAGAGTTAGGGTTAGGGGGTTAGGGGTTAGGTGTTAGCGGTTAGGGTTAGGGTTAGAGGGTTAGGGTTAGGCTTAGGGGTTAGGGGTTAGGGTTATTGTTAGGGTTTAGGGTTAGGGGTTAGGGTTAGGGTTAGGGTTTAGGGTTTGTGTTAGGGTTAGAGGGTTAGGGTTAGGGTTAGGGTTACGGGGTAAGGTGGTTAGGGTTAAAGTTAGGGTTAAATAGGGTTAGGGTTAGGGTAGGGTTAGGGTTAGAGTTAGAGTTAGGGTTGGGTATAGGGTGTTAGGGTTAGGGTTAGAGGGTTAAGGTTAAGGTAAGGGTTAGATATGGGTTAGGGTTTAGGTTTAGGGTTAAGGTTAGGGTTAGGGTTAGGTTTAGAGGGTTAGGCTTAGGGGTTAGGGGTTAGGGTTAGAGGGTTAGGGTTAGGGGGTTAGGGTTAGAGGGTTAGTCTTAGGGTTAGAGGTTAGGGTTAGGGTTAGGGTTAGGGGTTAAAGTTAGGGTTTAGGGTTTAGGGTTAAGGGATAAGGGTTAGGGTTTTGGTTAGGGTTTGGGTTAGGGGTTAGGGTTAGGGGTAGGGTTAGGGTTATGGTTAGGGTTAGAGGGTTAGGGTTAGGGGTTAGTGGTTAGGGTTAGGGGTTAGGGTTAGGGGTTAGGTTTAGGGTTAGGGGTAAGGGTTAGGGTTAGGGTTAGGGTTTTGGTTAGGGTTAGAGTTATTGGTTAGGGTTAGGGTTAGGGTTAGGGTTAGAGGGTTAGGGTTAGGGGTTAGGGGTTAGGGTTAGGGGTTAGGGTTAGGGGTTAGGGTTAGGGTTAAGGTTTTGGTTAAGGTTAGGGTTAGGGTTAGGGGTTAGGGTTAGGGGTAGGGTTAGGGTTAGAGGGTTAGAGGGTTAGAGGGTTAGGGTTAGGGTTAGGGCTTGGGGTTAGGGTTAGGGTTATTGTTAGGGTTTAGGGTTAGGGGTTAGGGTTAGGGTTAGGGTTAGGGTTAGAGGGTTAGGGGTTATGGTTAGGGTTAGGGGTTAGGGTTAGGGGTTAGGGTTAGGGTTAGGTGTTAGCGGTTAGGGTTAGGGTTAGAGGGTTAGGGTTAGGCTTAGGGGTTAGGGGTTAGGGTTATTGTTAGGGTTTAGGGTTAGGGGTTAGGGTTAGGGTTAGGGTTTAGGGTTTGTGTTAGGGTTAGAGGGTTAGGGTTAGGGTTAGGGTTACGGGGTAAGGTGGTTAGGGTTAAAGTTAGGGTTAAATAGGGTTAGGGTTAGGGTAGGGTTAGGGTTAGAGTTAGAGTTAGGGTTGGGTATAGGGTGTTAGGGTTAGGGTTAGAGGGTTAAGGTTAAGGTAAGGGTTAGATATGGGTTAGGGTTTAGGTTTAGGGTTAAGGTTAGGGTTAGGGTTAGGTTTAGAGGGTTAGGCTTAGGGGTTAGGGGTTAGGGTTAGAGGGTTAGGGTTAGGGGGTTAGGGTTAGAGGGTTAGTCTTAGGGTTAGAGGTTAGGGTTAGGGTTAGGGTTAGGGGTTAAAGTTAGGGTTTAGGGTTTAGGGTTAAGGGATAAGGGTTAGGGTTTTGGTTAGGGTTTGGGTTAGGGGTTAGGGTTAGGGGTAGGGTTAGGGTTATGGTTAGGGTTAGAGGGTTAGGGTTAGGGGTTAGTGGTTAGGGTTAGGGGTTAGGGTTAGGGGTTAGGTTTAGGGTTAGGGGTAAGGGTTAGGGTTAGGGTTTTGGTTAGGGTTAGAGTTATTGGTTAGGGTTAGGGTTAGGGTTAGGGTTAGAGGGTTAGGGTTAGGGGTTAGGGGTTAGGGTTAGGGGTTAGGGTTAGGGGTTAGGGTTAGGGTTAAGGTTTTGGTTAAGGTTAGGGTTAGGGTTAGGGGTTAGGGTTAGGGGTAGGGTTAGGGTTAGAGGGTTAGAGGGTTAGAGGGTTAGGGTTAGGGTTAGGGCTTGGGGTTAGGGTTAGGGTTATTGTTAGGGTTTAGGGTTAGGGGTTAGGGTTAGGGTTAGGGTTAGGGTTAGAGGGTTAGGGGTTATGGTTAGGGTTAGGGGTTAGGGTTAGGGGTTAGGGTTAGGGTTAGAGGGTTAGGGTTAGGCTTAGGGGTTAGGGGTTAGGGTTATTGTTAGGGTTTAGGGTTAGGGGTTAGGGTTAGGGTTAGGGTTTAGGGTTTGTGTTAGGGTTAGAGGGTTAGGGTTAGGGTTAGGGTTACGGGGTAAGGTGGTTAGGGTTAAAGTTAGGGTTAAATAGGGTTAGGGTTAGGGTAGGGTTAGGGTTAGAGTTAGAGTTAGGGTTGGGTATAGGGTGTTAGGGTTAGGGTTAGAGGGTTAAGGTTAAGGTAAGGGTTAGATATGGGTTAGGGTTTAGGTTTAGGGTTAAGGTTAGGGTTAGGGTTAGGTTTAGAGGGTTAGGCTTAGGGGTTAGGGGTTAGGGTTAGAGGGTTAGGGTTAGGGGGTTAGGGTTAGAGGGTTAGTCTTAGGGTTAGAGGTTAGGGTTAGGGTTAGGGTTAGGGGTTAAAGTTAGGGTTTAGGGTTTAGGGTTAAGGGATAAGGGTTAGGGTTTTGGTTAGGGTTTGGGTTAGGGGTTAGGGTTAGGGGTAGGGTTAGGGTTATGGTTAGGGTTAGAGGGTTAGGGTTAGGGGTTAGTGGTTAGGGTTAGGGGTTAGGGTTAGGGGTTAGGTTTAGGGTTAGGGGTAAGGGTTAGGGTTAGGGTTTTGGTTAGGGTTAGAGTTATTGGTTAGGGTTAGGGTTAGGGTTAGGGTTAGAGGGTTAGGGTTAGGGGTTAGGGGTTAGGGTTAGGGGTTAGGGTTAGGGGTTAGGGTTAGGGTTAAGGTTTTGGTTAAGGTTAGGGTTAGGGTTAGGGGTTAGGGTTAGGGGTAGGGTTAGGGTTAGAGGGTTAGAGGGTTAGAGGGTTAGGGTTAGGGTTAGGGCTTGGGGTTAGGGTTAGGGTTATTGTTAGGGTTTAGGGTTAGGGGTTAGGGTTAGGGTTAGGGTTAGGGTTAGAGGGTTAGGGGTTATGGTTAGGGTTAGGGGTTAGGGTTAGGGGTTAGGGTTAGGGTTCGGGTTAGGGGTTAGGGTTTGGGTTAGAGGGTTAGGGTGAGGGTTAGGGGTTAGGGTTAGAGGGTTAGGGTTAGGGGTTAGGGTTAGGGTTAAGGTTAGGGTTTAGGGTTTAGGTTTAGGGTTAGGGTTAGGGTTTAGGGTTAGGGTTAGGGGTTAGGGTTAGGGTTAGGGTGAGGATTAGGGTTAGAAGATTAGGGTTAGGGATAGGGTTAGGGTTAGAGGGTTAGGATTAGGGTTTGTGTTAGGGTTAGAGGGTTAGGGATAGGGTTAGAAGGTTAGGGTTAGAGGGTTAGGGTTAGGGTTAGGGTTTGAGGGTTAGGATTAGGATTAGGATTAGGGTGTGGGTTAGCGGTAGGGTTAGAGGTTAGGGTTAGAGGGTTAGGGTTAGGGTTAGATACATAGGGTTAGGGTTAGGGGGTTAGGGATGGAGGGTTAGGGTTAGGACTAGATACATAGGGTTAGGGTTATTGTTAAGGGGTTAGGGTTAGAGGGTTAGGGTTAGGGGCTAGGTGTTAGGGGTTAGGGTTAGGGTTAGAGGGTTCGGGTTAGGGGTTAGGGTTTGGGTTAGAGGGTTAGGGTGAGGGTTAGGGTTAGGGGGATAGGGTTAGGATTAGATACATAGAGTTAGGGTTAGGGTTAGGGGGTTAGGGGGTTAGGGTTAGGGGTTAGGGGTTAGGGGTTAGGTGTTAGGGGTTAGGGTTAGAGGGTTAGGGTTAGGGGCTTTGGTTAAAGGGTTATGGTTAGGGTAAGGGTTAGGGGGTTAGGGTTAAAGTTAAGGTTAGATAGGGTTAGGGTAGGGTTAGGGTTAGCGTTAGAGTTAGGGTTAGGGTGTTAGGGTTAGAGGGCTAAGGTTAGGGTTAGAGGGTCAGGGGTAGGGTTTGTGGGTTAGGATTAGGGGATTCCGTTAGCGTTAGAGGGTTAGGGTTATAAGGTTAGGGTTAGAGGGTTAGGGTCAGAGGGTTAGGGTTAGGGGATTAGGGTTAGAGGGTTAGGGTTAGAGGGTTAGGGTTAATGTTAGCATTAGGGTTAGGGGTTAGGGTTAGGGTTAGGGTTAGATAGATAGGGTTAAAGTTTACATTTAGGGTTAAGGTTTAAGGTTAGGGTTAGGGCTAGGGGTTAGGGTTAGGGGTAGGGTAAGGGTTTAGGGTTAGGGTTAGAGTTAGGGGTTGGGGTTGGGGTTGGGGTTAGGGTTAGTGTTAGGGGTTAGGGTTTGGG
>NC_138773.1:334266014-334271014 GCF_965119305.1 Pelophylax lessonae | reverse complement strand
TTAGGGTTAAAGTTAGGGTTAAATAGGGTTAGGGTTAGGGTATGGTTAGGGTTAGAGTTAGGGTTAGGTATAGGGTGTTAGGGTTAGAGGGTTAAGGTTAGGGTTAGATACGGGTTAGGGTTTAGGTTTAGGGTTAAGGTTAGGGTTAGGGTAAGGTTTAGGGGTAGGGATAAGGGTTAGAGGATTAGTGTTTGAGGGTTAGGGTTAGGGCTAGGGTTAGGGGTTTGTAGTTAGGGTTATGGGTAGGGTTAGGGTTGGGGTTTAGGGTTAGGGTTAGAGTTAGGGGTTGGGGTTAAGGTTGGGGTTGGGGTTAGGGTTAGGGGGTTAGGGTTAGGGTTAGAGGGTTAGGGTTAGATGGTTAGGGTTAATGTTAGGGGTAGGAGTTAGGGTTAGGGTTAGGGTGTTAGGGTTAGGGTTAGAGGGTTAAGGTTAGGGTTAGAGGGTCAGGGGTAGGGTTTGTGGGTTAGGGTTAGGGGTTCCCGTTAGGGTTAGAGGGTTAGGGTTATAAGGTTAGGGTTAGGGTTAGAGGGTTAGGGTCAGAGGGTTAGGGTTTAGGGTTAGGGGATTAGGGTTAGAGGGTTAGGGTTAGAGGGTTAGGGTTAATGTTAGCATTAGGGTTAGGGTTAGGGGTTAGGGTTAGATAGATAGGGTTAAAGTTTACATTTAGGGTTAAGGTTTAGGGCTAGGGGTTAGGGTTAGGGGTAGGGTTAGGGTTTAGGGTTAGGGTTAGAGTTAGGGGTTGGGGTTAGGGTTAGGGGTTAGGGTTAGGGGTTAGGGTTTGGGGGTTAGGGTTAGAGTGTTAGGGTTAATGTTGGGGTTAGGGGTAGGGTTAGGGTTAGATAGATAGGGTTACTGGTTTGGGTTAGGGGTTAGGGGTTAGGGCTAAGGGTTAGGGGTAGGGTTAGGGTTAGATATGGGTTAGGGTTTAGGTTAAGGGTTAGGGTTAGAATAAGTTTTAGGGGTAGGGGTTTGTTTAGAAGGTTATTGTTAGAAGGTTAAGATTGGGGTTAGGGTTAGAGGGTTAGGGTTAGATATATAGGGTTAGGGTAAGGGGGTTAGGTTTAGAGGTTAGGGGTTAGGGTTAGGGGGTTAGGGTTAGAGGGTTAGTCTTAGGGTTAGGGGTTAGGGCTAGGGTTAGGGGTTAGGGGTTAGGGTTAGGGGTAGGGTTAGGGTTAGGGTTAGGGTTAGAGGGTTAGGGTTAGAGGGTTAGGGTTAGGGGTTAGGGTTAGGGGTTAGGGTTAGGGGTTAGGATTAGCTTTAGGGTTTTGGTTAGGGTTTAGGTTAGTGGTTAGGGTTAGGGTTAGGGGTAGGGTTAGTGTTAGAGGGTTAGGGTTAGGGGTTCGGGGTTCGGGTTAGGGGTTAGGGTTAGGGTTAGGGTTAGGGGTTAGGGTTAGGGTTAGGGTTAGGGTCAGAGGGTTAGGGGTTAGTGTTAGGGGATTAGGGTTAGAGGGTTAGGGTTAGAGGGTTAGGGTTAATGTTAGCATTAGGGTTAGGGTTAGGGGTTAGGGTTAGATAGATAGGGTTAAAGTTTACGTTTAGGGTTAAGGTTTAGGGTTAGGGCTAGGGGTTAGAGTTAGGGGTAGGGTTAGGGTTTAGGGTTAGGGTTAGAGTTAGGGGTTGGGGTTGGGGTTGGGGTTAGGGTTAGGGGTTAGGGTTAGGGGGTTAGGGTTAGAGGGTTAGGGTTAATGTTGGGGTTAGGGGTAGGGTTAGGGTTAGATAGATAGGGTTACGGGTTTGGGTTAAGGGTTAGGGTTAGGGGTTAGGGGTAGGGTTAGGGTTAGATATGGGTTAGGGTTTAGGTTAAGGGTTAGAATAAGGTTTAGGGGTAGGGGTTTGGGTTAGAAGGTTAGGGTTAGAGGGTTAGGATTGGGGTTAGGGTTAGGGTTAGAGGGTTAGGGTTAGAGGGTTAGGGTTAGATACATAGGGTTAGGGTAAGGGGGTTAGGTTAAGGTTTAGGTTTAGGGTTAAGGTTAGGGTTAGGGTAAGGTTTAGAAGTAGGGGTTAGGGTTAGGGTTAGAGGATTAGTGTTTGAGGGTTAGGGATAGGATTAGGACTAGTAGTTAGGATTATGGGTAGGGTTAGGGTTGGGGTTTAGGGTTAGGGTTAGAGTTAGGGGTTGGGGTTTAGAATGGGGTTGGGGTTAGGGGGTTAGGGTTAGGGTTAGGGTTAGAGGGTTAGGGTTAGATGGTTAGGGTTAATGTTAGGGGTAGGAGTTTGGGGTAGGGTTAGAGTTATATAGATAGGGTTTTGGGTTTGGGTTAGGGGTTAGGGGTTAGGGGTAGCGGTTAGGGGTAGGGTTAGGGTTAGATATGGGTTAGGGCTAGAGTTTAGGTTTAGGGTTAGGGTTAGAATAAGGTTTAGGGGTAGGGGTTAGGGGTAGGTTTAGAGGGTTAGGGTTAAAGGGATAGGATTAGGGTTAGGGTTAGAGGGTTAGGCTTAGGATTAGATACATAGGGTTAGGGTTAGGGGGTTAGGGTAAGAGGGTTAGGGTTAGGGGTTAGGTGTTAGGGGTTGGGGTTAGGGTTAGGGTTAGAGGGTTATGGTTAGGGTAAAGGTTAGAGGGTTAGTGTGAGGGTTCGGGGGTTAGGGTTAGGATTAGATACATAGAGTTAGGGTTAGGGTTAGGGGTTAGGGTTAGGTGTTAGGGGTTAGGGTTAGGGTTAGAGGGTTAGGGTTAGAGGGTTATGGTTAGGGTTAGGGTTAGGGGGTTAGGGGGTTAGGGTTAAAGTTAGGGTTTAGATAGGGTTAGGGTAGGGTTAGGGTTAGAGTTAGGGTTAGGGATAGGGTGTTAGGGTTAGGGTTAGTGGGTTAAGGTTAGGGTTAGGGTTATTGGGTCAGGGGTAGGGTTTGTGGGTTAGGGTTAGGGGTTTCCATTAGGGTTAGAGGGTTAGGGTTAGAGTGTTAGGGTCAGAGGGTTAGGGTTTAGGGTTAGGGGATTAGGGTTAGAGGGTTAGGGTTAGAGGGTTAGGGTTAATGTTAGCGTTAGGGTTAAGGTTAAGGTTAGATAGATAGGGTTAAAGTTTACGTTTAGGGTTAGGCTTTAGGGTTAGGGCTAGGGGTTAGGGTTAGGGGTAGGGTTAGGGTTTAGGGTTAGAGTTAGGGGTTGGGGTTGGGGTTAGGGGTTAGGGTTAGGGGGTTAGGGTTAGAGGGTTAGGGTTAATGTTGGGGTTAGGGGTAGGGTTAGGGTTAGATAGATAGGGTTACAGGTTTGGGTTAGGGGTTAGGGGTAGGGTTAGGGTTAGATATGGGTTAGGGTTTAGGTTAAGGGTTAGGGTTAGAATAAGGTTTAGGGGTAGGGGTTTGGGTTAGAAGGTTAGGGTTAGAGGGTTAGGATTGGGGTTAGGGTTAGAGGGTTAGGGTTAGGGTTAGATACATACGGTTAGCGTTAGGGTTAGGGGTTAGTGTTAGGGGTTGGGGTTAGGGTTAGGGTTAGGGGTTAGGGGTTAGGGGTTAGGGTTAGAGGGTTAGGGTTAGGGGGTTAGGGTTAGAGGGTTAGAGGGTTAGAGGGTTAGAGGGTTAGGGGTTAGGGTTAGGGGTTAGGGTTAGGGGTTACGGTTAGGGTTAGGGTTTTGGTTAGGGTTAGGGTTAGGGTTTTGGTTAAGGTTAGGGTTAGGGGTTAGGGTTAGGGGTAGGGTTAGGGTTAGGGTTAGAGGGTTAGGGTTAGGGGTTAGGGTTAGGGTTAGGGGTTGGGGTTAGGGGTTAGGGTTAGGGTTAGGGTTTAGGGTTCAGGGTTTAGGGTTAGGGTTAGGGGTTAGGGATAGGGTTAGGTTTAGGATTAGGGTTAGAAGGTAAGGGTTAGGGATAGGGTTAGGGTTAGGATTAGGGTTTGTGTTAGGGTTAGAGGGTTAGGGTTAGGGATAGGGTCAGAAGGTTAGTGTTAGCGGGTTAGGGTTAGGGTTAGGGGGTAAGAGGGTTAGGGTTAAAGTTAGGGTTAAATAGGGTTAGGGTTAGGGTATGGTTAGGGTTAGAGTTAGGGTTAGGTATAGGGTGTTAGGGTTAGAGGGTTAAGGTTAGGGTTAGGGTTAGATACGGGTTAGGGTTTAGGTTTAGGGTTAAGGTTAGGGTTAGGGTATGGTTTAGGGGTAGGGATAAGGGTTAGGGTTAGAGGATTAGTGTTTGAGGGTTAGGGTTAGGGTTAGGGCTAGGGTTAGGGGTTTGTAGTTAGGGTTATGGGTAGGGTTAGGGTTGGGGTTTAGGGTTAGGGTTAGAGTTAGGGGTTGGGGTTAAGGTTGGGGTTGGGGTTAGGGTTAGGGGGTTAGAGTTAGGGTTAAAGGGTTAGGGTTAGATGGTTAGGGTTAATGTTAGGGGTAGGAGTTAGGGTTAGGGTGTTAGGGTTAGAGGGTTAAGGTTAGGGTTAGAGGGTCAGGGGTAGGGTTTGTGGGTTAGGGTTAGGGGTTTCCGTTAGGGTTAGAGGGTTAGGGTTATAAGGTTAGGGTTAGGGTTAGAGGGTTAGGGTCAGAGGGTTAGGGTTTAGGGTTAGGGGATTAGGGTTAGAGGGTTAGGGTTAGAGGGTTAGGGTTAATGTTAGCATTAGGGTTAGGGGTTAGGGTTAGGGTTAGATAGATAGGGTTAAAGTTTACATTTAGGGTTAAGGTTTAGGGCTAGGGGTTAGGGTTAGGGGTAGGGTTAGGGTTTAGGGTTAGGGTTTGGGGGTTAGAGTGTTAGGGTTAATGTTGGGGTTAGGGGTAGGGTTAGGGTTAGATAGATAGGGTTACTGGTTTGGGTTAGGGGTTAGGGGTTAGGGGTTAGGGCTAAGGGTTAGGGGTAGGGTTAGGGTTAGATATGGGTTAGGGTTTAGGTTAAGGGTTAGGGTTAGAATAAGTTTTAGGGGTAGGGGTTTGGGTTAGAAGGTTATTGTTAGAAGGTTAAGATTGGGGTTAGGGTTAGAGGGTTAGGGTTAGATATATAGGGTTAGGGTAAGGGGGTTAGGTTTAGAGGTTAGGGGTTAGGGTTAGAGGGTTAGGGTTAGGGGGTTAGGGTTAGAGGGTTAGTCTTAGGGT
>NC_138773.1:334181014-334231014 GCF_965119305.1 Pelophylax lessonae | reverse complement strand
GAAGGTTAGGGTTAAAGGGTTAGGGTTAGAGGGTTAGGGTTAGAGGGTTAGGGTGAGGGTTAGGGTTAGGGGGTTAGGGTTGGGGTTTGGGTGTTAGGGTTAGGGTAAGGGCTTAGGGTTAGGGTTAGAGTTAGGTTTAGGGGTTAGGGTTAAGGTTATGGGGTAGGGTTAGGGTTTGGGGTAAAGGGTTAGGGTTAGGGTTTGGGTTAGAGGGTTAGGGTTAGAGTTAGTGTAAGGGTTAGGGATATGTTTAGGGTTAGGGCTTAGGTTTAGGGTTAGGGGGTTAGATGGTTAGGGATTGAGGGTTAGGGTTAGAGGGTTAGGGTTAGAGGGTTAGGGTTTCGGGCTAGGGTTAGGGTTAGGTTTAGGGGTAGGGTTAGTGGTTAGGGTTAGGGGTTATGGTTAGGGTTAGGTTTAGGGGTTAGGGTTAGTGTAAGGGCCATAGGTTTAGGGTTAGGGCCATAGGGTTAGGGGGTTAGGGTTAGGGTTAGAGTGTTAGGGTTAGGGTTATGGGGTTAGGGTTATTATTTAGGGTAAGGGGTTATGGGGTTGGGGTTAGGGTTAGGTTTAGGGGTAAGTGGTTAGGGTTAGGGGTTAGGGGTTAGGGTGAGGGTTAGGTTTAGTGTTAGGGGGTTAAGGTTAGGGGGTTAGAGGGTTAGGGTTAGGGTTTGGGGGTTAGGTTTAGGGCTTAGGGTTAGAGTTAGGTTTAGGGTTAGGGTCCGGTTTAGAGGGTTACAGTTAGAGGGTTGGGTTAGGGTTTGAGGGTTAAGATTAGGGTTAGACGGTTAAGGTTAGGGTTAGGTCTAGGGATAGAGGGTTAGGGATATTGTTAAAGTTAGGGTGAGGGTTAGGGTTAGATTTTTAGGGTTAGGGGGTTAAGGTTAGAGGGTTAGGGTTAGGGGTTAGAATTTAGGGTTAGGGGTTAGGGTTAGGGGGTAAGGGGGTTAGGGTTAGGGTGTTAGGGTTAGAGGGTTAGGGTTAGGGTTTGGGGTTAGGGTTTAAGTTAGGGTTAGATAAAGGGTCACGGTTAGAGTTAGGGAGTTAGGGTTAGAGAGTTAGGGTTAGGGTTAGAGAGTTAGGGTGAGGGTTAGGGTTAGGGGGTTATGGTTAGGGTTAGAGGGTTAGGGTAAGAGGGTTAGGGTTAGGTTAGGGTTAGGGTTAGGGGGTTAGATGGTTAGGGTTAGAGGGTTAGGGTTAGAGGTTTGGGGTTAGGGTTTGAGGGTTAAGATTAGGGTTAGACGGTTAAGGTTAGGTTTAGGGATAGAGGGTTAGTGTTATGGTTAGGGTGAGGGTTAGGGTTAGATGGTTAGGGTTAGGGGGTTAGGGTTAGAGGGTTAGGGTTAGAATTTAGTTTTAGGGGGTTAGGGGTTAGGGTGGGGTTACGTTTAGGTTAAGGGTTAGGGATTAGAATTTAGGGTTAGGGGTTAGGGTTAGAGTTAGGGTTAGGGGGTTAGAGGGTTAGAATTAGGGGGTTAGGGATAGAGTTAGAGTGTTAGGGTTAGAGGGTTAGGGTTAGGGAGTTAGGGTTAGGGTTAGAGAGTTAGGGTTAGGGTTAAATAGTTAGGGATAGGGTTAGGGCATTAGGGTTATAAAGTTAGGGTTAGAGAGTTAGGGTTAGGGTTAGGTTTAGGGGTTAGGGTTAGGGTTAGTGTAAGGGCCATAGGTTTAGGGTTAGGGCCATAGAGTTAGGGTTAGGGGGTTAGGGTTAGAGGGTTAGGATTAGGGTTAGAGTGTTAGGGTTAGGGGTTAGGGGTTAGGGTTACAGGGTTAGGGTTAGAATTTAGGGTAAGGGGTTATGGGGTTAGGGGTAGGGGGTTAGGGTTAGGGTTAGGTTTAGGGGTAAGGGGTTAGGGTTAGGGGTTAGGGTGAGGGTTAGGGTTAGTGTTAGGGGGTTAAGGTTATGGTTAGGGGGTTAGAGGGTTAGGGTTTGGGGGTTAGGGTTAGGGCTTAGGGTTAGGGTTAGGTTTAGGGTTAGGGTCCGGTTTAGAGGGTTACAGTTAGAGGGTTGGGGTTAGGGTTAGATGGTTAGGGTTAGGGGTTAGGGGGTTAAGGTTAGAGGGTTAGGGTTAGGGGTTAGAATTTAGGGTTAGGGTTAGGGGTTAGAGTTAGGGGGTAAGGTGTAAGGGGGTTAGGGGGTTAGGGTTAGGGTTAGGGTGTTAGGGTTAGAGGGTTAGGGTTAGGGTTTGGGGTTAGGGTTAGAGTTAGGGTTAGATAAAGGGTCATGGTTAGAGTTAGGGAGTTAGGGTTAGAGAGTTAGGGTTAGGGTTAGAGAGTTAGGGTGAGGGTTAGGGTTAGGGTTAGGGGGTTATGGTTAGGGTTAGAGGGTTAGGGTTAGGGGTTAGGGGGTTATGGTTAGGTTAGGGTTAGGGTTAGGTTTAGGGTTAGAGGGTTAGGGTTAGAGTGTTAGGGTTAGAGGGTTGGGGTTAGGGTTTGAGGGTTAGGGTTAGAGGGTTAGGGTTAGGGGGTTAGGGTTAGAGGGTTAGGGTTAGAGGGTTAGGGTTAGGGTTAGAGGGTTAGAGGGTTAGGGTTGGGGTTAGGGTAGGGTAGGGTTAGTGTTAGGGTTAGGGTTAGGGGGTTAAGGGGTTAGGGTTGGAGGGTTAGGGTTAGGGTTTGGGGTTAGGGTTAGAGGGTTAGGGGGTTAGGGGGTTAGGGTTAGGGTTAGAGGGTTAGAGTTAGGGTTAGAGTTAGAGGGTTAGGGATAGAGGGTTAGGGTTCAGGTTAGAGGGTTAGGGTTAGGGGGTTGGGTGTTAGGGTTAGGGAGTTAGGGGGTAAGGGTTAAGGTTAGAGTGTTAGGGTTAGAGGGTTAGGGTTTGGGGTTAGGGTTAGATACAGGGTTAGGGTTAGGGAGTTAGGGTTAGAGATTTAGGGTTGGGGTTAGGGTTAGAGGGTTAGAGGGTTAAGGTTAGGGTTAGGGTTAGAGGGTTAGGGTTAGAGGGTTAGGGTTAGGGGTTAGGGTGAGGGTTAGGTAAAGGGTTAGGGTTAGGGGGTTAGGGGGTTAGGGCTGGGATTTGGGTGTTAGGGTTAGGGTAAGGGCTTAGGGTTAGGGTTAGGTTTCGGGGTTAGGGTTAGGGTTAGGTTTAGGGGTTAGGGGTTAGGGTTGTGGTTAGGGGTTAGGGTTATGGTTAGGGGTTAGGGTTAGGGTTAGGGTTAGAGTTTTGTGTTAGAGGGTTAGGGTTAGGGTTAGAATTAGTGTTAGGGTTAGATTTAGGGTTAGGGCTTAGGGTTAGGGTTAGGGGGTTAGAGGGTTAGGGTTAGAGGCTTAGGGTTAAAGGGTTAGGGTTAGGGGGTTATGGTTAGGGTTAGAGGGTTAGGGGTTAGGGGGTTAGGGTTAGGTTAGGGTTAGGGTTAGGTTTAGGGTTAGGGGGTTAGAGGGTTAGGGTTAGAGGGTTGGGGTTAGGGTTTGAGGGTTAAGATTAGGGTTAGACGGTTAAGATTAAGGTTAGGTTTAGGGATAGAGGGTTAGGGTTAGGGTTATAGTTAGGGTGAGGGTTAGATGGTTAAGGTTTAGGGGGTTAGGGTTAGAGGGTTAGGGTTAGAATTTAGTTTTAGGGGGTTAGGGTGGGGTTACGGTTAGGTTAAGGGTTAGGGATTAGAATTTAGGGTTAGGGTTAGGGGTTAGGGTTAGAGTTAGGGTTAGGGGGTTAGAGGGAAAGGGTTAGGGGGTTAGGGGGTTAGGGTTAGGGTTAGAGTGTTAGGGTTAGAGGGTTAGGGTTAGGGAGTTAGGGTTAGGGTTAGAGAGTTAGGGTTAGGGTTAAATAGTTAGGGATAGGGTTAGGGCGTTTAGGGTTAGGGGTTAGGGTTAGGGTTAGGGGATTAGGGTTAGGGTTAGAGGGTTAGGGTTAGAGGGTTAAGGTTTGAGGTTAAGGGTTAGGGGTTAGGGTGAGGGTTAGGGTTAGGGGGTTAAGGTTAGGGGGTTAGGGGGTTAGGGTTATGGTTAGGTTTGGGGTTTGGGGGTTAGGGTTAGGGCTTAGGGTTAGGGTTAGGTTTAGGGGTTAGGGTTAGGGGTTAGGGTTAGGGTTTTGGGTTAGAGGGTTAGAATTAGGGTTAGAGTTAGTGTTAGGGTTAGGGTTATGGTTAGGTTTAGGGTTGGGGTTAGAGGGTTAGGGTTAGAGGGTTAGGGTTAAAGGGTTAGGGTTAGAGGGTTAGGGGTCGGGTTAGGGTTAGGGAGTTGGGTTAGAGAGTTAGGGTTAGGGTTAGAGGGTTAGGGTTTGGGGGTTAGTTTTAGAGTTAGAGGTTTAGGGTGAGGGTTAGGGATAGAGGGTTAGGGTTAGGATGGGGGTTAGGGGTTTAGGGTTAAGGTTAGAGTGTTAGGGTTAGAGGGTTAGGGTTAGGGTTTGGGGTTAGGGTTAGGGTTAGGGTTATATACAGAGTTAGGGTTAGGGAGTTAGGGTTAGAGATTTAGTTTTAGGGTTAGGGTTAAAGATAGGGTTAGAGAATTAGGGTTAGGGTTAGAGAGTTAGGGTTAGAGTTTGGGTTATAGGGTTAGGGTTAGAAGGTTAGGGTTAGAGGGTTAGGGTTAGAGGGGTAGGGTTAGAGGGTTAGGGTGAGGGTTAGGGTTAGGGTAAGGGGGTTAGGGGGTTAGGGTTAGGGTTGGGGTTTGGGTGTTAGGGTTAGGGTAAGGGCTTAGGGTTAGGGTTAGAGTTAGGTTTAGGGGTTAAGCTTAAGGTTATGGGTTAGGGTTAGGGTTTGGGGTAAGGGGTTAAGGTTAGGGTTTGGGTTAGAGGGTTAGGGTTAGAGTTAGTGTAAGGGTTAGGGATATGTTTAGGGTTAGGGCTTAGGTTTAGGGTTAGGGGGTTAGATGGTTAGGGATTGAGGGTTAGGGTTAGAGGGTTAGGGTTAGAGGGTTAGGTTTTCGGGCTAGGGTTAGGGTTAGGGTTAGGTTTAGGGGTAGGGTTAGTGGTTAGTGGTTAGGGTTAGGGGTTATGGTTAGGGTTAGGTTTAGGGGTTAGGGTTAGTGTAAGGGCCATAGGTCTAGGGTTAGGGCCATAGGGTTAGGGTTAGGGGGTTAGGGTTAGGGTTAGAGTGTTAGGGTTAGGGGTTAGGGGTTAGGGTTATGGGGTTAGGGTTAGAATTTAGGGTAAGGGGTTATGGGGTTAGGGGTAGGGGGTTAGGGTTAGGGTTAGGGTTAGGTTTAGGGGTAAGTGGTTAGGGTTAGGGGTTAGGGGTTAGGGTGAGGGTTAGGGTTAGTGTTAGGGGGTTAAGGTTAGGGGGTTAGAGGGTTAGGGTTAGGGTTTGGGGGTTAGGTTTAGGGCTTAGGGTTAGGGTTAGGTTTAGGGTTAGGGTCCGGATTAGAGGGTTACAGTTAGAGGGTTGGGGTTAGGGTTTGAGGGTTAAGATTAGGGTTAGACATTGGGGTTAGGGGTTAGGGTTGGGGTTAGGGTTATGGTTAGGGGTTAGGGTTAGGGTTTTGTGTTAGAGGGTTAGGGTTAGGGTTAGAATTAGTGTTAGGGTTAGGTTTAGGGTTAGGGCTTAGGGTTAGGGTTAGGGGGTTAGAGGGTTAGAGGCTTAGGGTTAAAGGGTTAGGGTTAGGGGGTTATGGTTAGGGTTAGAGGGTTAGGGTTAGGGGTTAGGGGGTTAGGGTTAGGTTAGGGTTAGGGTTAGGGTTAGGTTTAGGGTTAGGGTTAGGGGGTTAGAGGGTTAGGGTTAGAGGGTTGGGGTTAGGGTGTGAGGGTTAAGATTAGGGTTAGACGGTTAAGATTAAGGTTAGGTTTAGGGATAGAGGGTTAGGGTTAGGGTTATAGTTAGGGTGAGGGTTAGGGTTAGATGGTTAAGGTTTAGGGGGTTAGGGTTAGAGGGTTAGGGTTAGAATTTAGTTTTAGGGGGTTAGGGTGGGGTTACGGTTAGGTTAAGGGTTAGGGATTAGAATTTAGGGTTAGGGTTAGGGGTTAGGGTTAGTGTTAGGTTTAGGGGGTTAGAGGGAAAGGGTTAGGGGGTTAGGGGGTTAGGGGGTTAGGGTTAGGGTTAGAGTGTTAGGGTTAGAGGGTTAGGGTTTCGGGCTAGGGTTAGGGTTAGGTTTAGGGGTAGGGTTAGTGTTAGGGTTAGGGGGTTAGAGGGAAAGGGTTAGGGGGTTAGGGGGTTAGGGTTAGGGTTAGAGTGTTAGGGTTAGAGGGTTAGGGTTTCGGGCTAGAGTTAGGGTTAGGTTTAGGGGTAGGGTTAGTGGTTAGGGTTAGGGGTTATGGTTAGGGTTAGGTTTAGGGGTTAGGGTTAGTGTAAGGGCCATAGGTCTAGGGTTAGGGCCATAGGGTTAGGGTTAGGGGGTTAGGGTTAGGGTTAGAGTGTTAGGGTTAGGGGTTAGGGGTTAGGGTTATGCGGTTAGGGTTAGAATTTAGGGTAAGGGGTTATGGGGTTAGGGATAGGGGGTTAGGGTTAGGGTTAGGTTTAGGGGTAAGTGGTTAGGGTTAGGGGTTAGGGGTTAGGGTGAGGGTTAGGGTTAGTGTTAGGGGGTTAAGGTTAGGGGGTTAGAGGGTTAGGGTTTGGGGGTTAGGTTTAGGGCTTAGGGTTAGGGTTAGGTTTAGGGTTAGGGTCCGGATTAGAGGGTTACAGTTAGAGGGTTGGGGATTAGGGTTAGACATTGGGGTTAGGGGTTAGGGTTGGGGTTAGGGTTATGGTTAGGGGTTAGGGTTAGGGTTTTGTGTTAGAGGGTTAGGGTTAGGGTTAAAATTAGTGTTAGGGTTAGGTTTAGGGTTAGGGCTTAGGGTTAGGGTTAGGGGGTTAGAGGGTTAGAGGCTTAGGGTTAAAGGGTTAGGGGGTTATGGTTAGGGTTAGAGGGTTAGGGTTAGGGGTTAGGGGGTTAGGGTTAGGTTAGGGTTAGGGTTAGGTTTAGGGTTAGGGTTAGGGGGTTAGAGGGTTAGGGTTAGAGGGTTGGGGTTAGGGTTTGAGGGTTAAGATTAGGGTTAGATGGTTAAGATTAAGGTTAGGTTTAGGGATAGAGGGTTAGGGTTAGGGTTATAGTTAGGGTTAGGGTTAGATGGTTAAGGTTTAGGGGGTTAGAGGGTTAGGGTTAGAATTTAGTTTTAGGGGGTTAGGGTGGGGTTACGGTTAGGTTAAGGGTTAGGGATTAGAATTTAGGGTTAGGGTTAGGGGTTAGGGTTAGTGTTAGGGTTAGGGGGTTAGAGGGAAAGGGTTAGGGGGTTAGGGGGTTAGGGTTAGGGTTAGAGTGTTAGGGTTAGAGGGTTAGGGTTAGGGAGTTAGGGTTAGGGTTAGAGAGTTAGGGTTAGGGTTAAATAGTTAGGGATAGGGTTAGGGCGTTTAGGGTTAGGGGTTAGGGTTAGAGGGTTAGGGTTAGAGGGTTAGGGTTTGGGGTTAAGGGTTAGGGGTTAGGGTGAGGGTTAGGTTTAGGGGGTTAAGGTTAGGGGGTTAGGGGGTTAGGGTTATGGTTAGGTTTGGGGTTTGGGGGTTAGGGTTAGGGCTTAGGGTTAGGTTTAGGGGTTAGGGTTAGGGGTTAGGGTTAGGGTTTTGGGTTAGAGGGTTAGAATTAGGGTTAGAGTTAGTGTTAGGGTTAGGGTTATGGTTAGGTTTTGGGTTGGGGTTAGAGGGTTAGGGTTAGATGGTTAGGGGTAAAGGGTTAGGGTTAGAGGGTTAGGGGTCGGGTTAGGGGTCGGGTTAGGGTTAGGGAGTTAGGGTTAGAGAGTTAAGGTTAGAGAGTTAGGGTTAGGGTTAGAGGGTTAGGGTTTGGGGGTTAGGTTTAGAGTTAGAGGTTTAGGGTGAGGGTTAGGGATAGAGGGTTAGGATGGGGGGTTATGGGGGGTTAGGGTTAAGGTTAGAGTGTTAGGGTTAGAGGGTTTCGGTTAGGGTTTGGGGTTAGGGTTAGGGTTAGGGTTATATACAGAGTTAGGGTTAGGGAGTTAGGGTTAGAGAGTTAGGGTTAGGGTTAGGGTTAAAGATAGGGTTAGAGAATTAGGGTTAGGGCTAGAGAGTTAGGGTTAGAGTTTGGGTTATAGGGTTAGGGTTAGAAGGTTAGGGTTAGAGGGTTAGGGTTAGAGGGTTAGGGTGAGGGTTAGGGTTAGGGTTAGGGTTAGGGGTTAGGGGGTTAGGGGGTTGGGGTTGGGGTTTGGGTGTTAGGGTTAGGGTAAGGGCTTAGGGTTAGGGTTAGAGTTAGGTTTAGGGGTTAGGGTTAAGGTTATGGTTATGGGTTAGGGTTAGGGTTTGGGGTAAGGGGTTAGGGTTAGGGTTTGGGTTAGAGGGTTAGGGTTAGAGTTAGTGTAAGGGTTAGGGATATGTTTAGGGTTAGGGCTTAGGTTTAGGGTTAGGGGGTTAGATGGTTAGGGATTGAGGGTTAGGGTTAGAGGGTTAGGGTTAGAGGGTTAGGGTTTTGGGCTAGGGTTAGGGTTAGGTTTAGGGGTAGGGTTAGTGGTTAGGGTTAGGGGTTATGGTTTGGGTTAGGTTTAGGGGTTAGGGTTAGTGTAAGGGCCATAGGTTTAGGGCCATAGGGTTAGGGTTAGGGGGTTAGGGTTAGGGTTAGAGTGTTAGGGTTAGGGGTTAGGGGTTAGGGTTATGGGGTTAGGGTTAGAATTTAGGGTAAGGGGTTATGGGGTTAGGGGTAGGGGGTTAGGGTTAGGTTTAGGGGTAAGTGGTTAGGGTTAGGGGTTAGGGGTTAGGGTGAGGGTTAGGGTTAGTGTTAGGGGGTTAAGGTTAGGGGGTTAGAGGGTTAGGGTTAGGGTTTGGGGGTTAGGTTTAGGGCTTAGGGTTAGGGTTAGGGTCCGGTTTAGAGGGTTACAGTTAGAGGGTTGGGGTTAGGGTTTGAGGGTTAAGATTAGGGTTAGACGGTTAAGGTTAGGGTTAGGTCTAGGGATAGAGGGTTAGGGATAGGGTTAAAGTTAGGGTGAGGGTTAGGGTTAGATTTTTAGGGTTAGGGGGTTAAGGTTAGAGGGTTAGGGTTAGGGGTTAGAATTTAGGGTTAGGGGTTAGGGTTAGGGGTTAGGGTTAGGGGGTAAGGGGGTTAGGGGGTTAGGGTGTTAGGGTTAGGGTGTTAGGGTTAGGGTTAAGGTTTGGGGTTAGGGTTAGAGTTAGGGTTAGATAAAGGGTCACGGTTTGAGTTAGGGAGTTAGGGTTAGAGAGTTAGGGTTAGAGAGTTAGGGTGAGGGTTAGGGTTAGGGGGTTATGGTTAGGGTTAGAGGGTTAGGGTTAGGGGGTTAGGATTAGGTTAGGGTTAGGGTTAGGTTTAGGGTTAGGGGGTTAGAGGGTTAGGGTAAGAGGGTTAGGGTTAGAGGGTTGGGGTTAGGGTTTGAGGGTTAAGATTAGGGTTAGACGGTTAAGGTTAAGGTTAGGTTTAGGGATAGAGGGTTAGGGTTAGGGTTATGGTTAGGGTGAGGGTTAGGGTTAGATGGTTAGGGGTTAGGGGGTTAGGGTTAGAGGGTTAGGGTTAGAGGGTTAGGGTTTTGGGCTAGGGTTAGGGTTAGGTTTAGGGGTAGGATTAGTGGTTAGGGTTAGGGGTTATGGTTTGGGTTAGGTTTAGGGGTTAGGGTTAGTGTAAGGGCCATAGGTTTAGGGCCATAGGGTTAGGGTTAGGGGGTTAGGGTTAGGGTTAGAGTGTTAGGGTTAGGGGTTAGGGGTTAGGGTTATGGGGTTAGGGTTAGAATTTAGGGTAAGGGGTTATGGGGTTAGGGGTAGGGGGTTAGGGTTAGGGTTAGGTTTAGGGGTAAGTGGTTAGGGTTAGGGGTTAGGGTGAGGGTTAGGGTTAGTGTTAGGGGGTTAAGGTTAGGGGGTTAGAGGGTTAGGGTTAGGGTTTGGGGGTTAGGTTTAGGGCTTAGGGTTAGGGTTAGGGTTAGGGTCTGGTTTAGAGGGTTACAGTTAGAGGGTTGGGGTTAGGGTTTGAGGGTTAAGATTAGGGTTAGACGGTTAAGGTTAGGGTTAGGTCTAGGGATAGAGGGTTAGGGATAGGGTTAAAGTTAGGGTGAGGGTTAGGGTTAGATTTTTAGGGTTAGGGGGTTAAGGTTAGAGGGTTAGGGTTAGGGGTTAGAATTTAGGGTTAGGGGTTAGGGTTAGGGGTTAGGGTTAGGGGGTAAGGGGGTTAGGGGGTTAGGGTGTTAGGGTTAGGGTGTTAGGGTTAGGGTTAAGGTTTGGGGTTAGGGTTAGAGTTAGGGTTAGATAAAGGGTCACGGTTTGAGTTAGGGAGTTAGGGTTAGAGAGTTAGGGTTAGAGAGTTAGGGTGAGGGTTAGGGTTAGAGGGTTATGGTTAGGGTTAGAGGGTTAGGGTTAGGGGGTTAGGATTAGGTTAGGGTTAGGGTTAGGTTTAGGGTTAGGGGGTTAGAGGGTTAGGGTAAGAAGGTTAGGGTTAGAGGGTTGGGGTTAGGGTTTGAGGGTTAAGATTAGGGTTAGACGGTTAAGGTTAAGGTTAGGTTTAGGGATAGAGGGTTAGGGTTAGGGTTATGGTTAGGGTGAGGGTTAGGGTTAGATGGTTAGGGGTTAGGGGGTTAGGGTTAGAGGGTTAGGGTTAGAGGGTTAGGGTTTTGGGCTAGGGTTAGGGTTAGGTTTAGGGGTAGGGTTAGTGGTTAGGGTTAGGGGTTATGGTTTGGGTTAGGTTTAGGGGTTAGGGTTAGTGTAAGGGCCATAGGTTTAGGGCCATAGGGTTAGGGTTAGGGGGTTAGGGTTAGGGTTAGAGTGTTAGGGTTAGGGGTTAGGGGTTAGGGTTATGGGGTTAGGGTTAGAATTTAGGGTAAGGGGTTATGGGGTTAGGGGTAGGGGGTTAGGGTTAGGGTTAGGTTTAGGGGTAAGTGGTTAGGGTTAGGGGTTAGGGGTTAGGGTGAGGGTTAGGGTTAGTGTTAGGGGGTTAAGGTTAGGGGGTTAGAGGGTTAGGGTTAGGGTTTGGGGGTTAGGTTTAGGGCTTAGGGTTAGGGTTAGGGTTAGGGTCCGGTTTAGAGGGTTACAGTTAGAGGGTTGGGGTTAGGGTTTGAGGGTTAAGATTAGGGTTAGACGGTTAAGGTTAGGGTTAGGTCTAGGGATAGAGGGTTAGGGATAGGGTTAAAGTTAGGGTGAGGGTTAGGGTTAGATTTTTAGGGTTAGGGGGTTAAGGTTAGAGGGTTAGGGTTAGGGGTTAGAATTTAGGGTTAGGGGTTAGGGTTAGGGGTTAGGGTTAGGGGGTAAGGGGGTTAGGGGGTTAGGGTGTTAGGGTTAGGGTGTTAGGGTTAGGGTTAAGGTTTGGGGTTAGGGTTAGAGTTAGGGTTAGATAAAGGGTCACGGTTTGAGTTAGGGAGTTAGGGTTAGAGAGTTAGGGTTAGAGAGTTAGGGTGAGGGTTAGGGTTAGGGGGTTATGGTTAGGGTTAGAGGGTTAGGGTTAGGGGGTTAGGATTAGGTTAGGGTTAGGGTTAGGTTTAGGGTTAGGGGGTTAGAGGGTTAGGGTAAGAGGGTTAGGGTTAGAGGGTTGGGGTTAGGGTTTGAGGGTTAAGATTAGGGTTAGACGGTTAAGGTTAAGGTTAGGTTTAGGGATAGAGGGTTAGGGTTATGGTTAGGGTGAGGGTTAGGGTTAGATGGTTAGGGGTTAGGGGGTTAGGGTTAGAGGGTTAGGGTTAGAATTTAGTTTTAGGGGGTTAGGGGTTATGGTGGGGTTACAGTTAGGTTAGGGGTTAGGGATTAAAATTTAGGGTTAGGGTTAGGGGTTAGGGTTAGAGTTAGGGTTAGGGGGTTAGAGGGTTAGAATTAGGGGGTTAGGGGGTTAGGGTTAGGGTTGGAGTGTTAGGGTTAGAGGGTTAGGGTTAGGGAGTTAGGGTTAGGGTTAGAGAGTTAGGGTTAGGGTTAGGGTTAAATAGTTAGGGATAGGGTTAGGGCATTAGGGTTATAAAGTTAGGGTTAGAGAGTTAGGGTTAGGGTTAGGTTTAGGGGTTAGGGTTAGTGTAAGGGCCATAGGTTTAGGGTTAGGGCCATAGGGTTAGGGTTAGGGGGTTAGGGTTAGAGGGTTAGGATTAGGGTTAGAGTGTTAGGGTTAGGGGTTAGGGTTAGGGGTTAGGGTTAGGGGTTAGGGTTAGGGTTAGAATTTAGGGCAAGAGGTTATGGGGTTAGGGGTAGGGGGTTAGGGTTAGGTTTAGGGGTAAGGGGTTAGGGTTAGGGGTTTGGGGTTAGGGTGAGGGTTAGGGTTAGTGTTAGGGGGTTAAGGTTATGGTTAGGGGGTTTGGGGGTTAGGGTTAGGGCTTAGGGTTAGGGTTAGGTTTAGGGTTAGGGTCCGGTTTAGAGGGTTACAGTTAGAGGGTTGGGGTTAGGGTTTGAGGGTTAAGATTAGGGTTAGACGGTTAAGGTTAGGGTTAGGTGTAGGGATAGAGGGTTAGGGATAGGGTTATAGTTCGGGTGAGGCTTAGGGTTAGATGGTTAGGGTTAGGGGTTAGGGGGTTAAGGGTAGAGGGTTAGGGGTTAGAATTTAGGGTTAGGGGTTAGGGTTAGGGGTTTGAGTTAGGGGGTAAGCGGGTTAGGGGGTTAGGGTTAGGGTGTTAGGGTTAGAGGGTTAGGGTTAGGGTTTGGGGTTAGGGTTAGAGTAAGGGTTAGATAAAGGGTCACAGTTAGAGTTAGGGAGTTAGGGTTAGAGAGTTAGGGTTAGGGTTAGGGAGTTAGGGTGAGGGTTAGGGTTAGGGTTAGGGTTAGGGGGTTATGGTTAGAGGGTTAGGGTTAGGGGTTAGGGGGTTAGGTTTAGGTTAGGGTTAGGGTTACGTTTAGGGTTAGAGGGTTAGGGTTAGAGGGTTAGGGTTAGGGGTTAGGGGGTTAGGGTTAGAGGGTTAGGGTTAGAATTTAGTTTTAGGGGGTTAGGGGTTAGGGTGGGGTTACGGTTAGGATAAGGGTTAGGGATTAGAATTTAGGGTTAGGGGTTAGGGTTAGAGTTAGGGTTAGGGGGTTAGAGGGTTAGGGTTAGGGGGTTAGGGGGTTAGGGTTAGAGTGTAAGGGTTAGAGGGTTAGGGTTAGGGAGTTAGGGTTAGGGTTAGAGAGTTAGGGTTAGGGTTAAATAGTTAGGGATAGGGTTAGGGCTTTAGGGTTATAAAGTTAGGGTTAGAGAGTTAGGGTTAGGGTTAGGTTTAGGGGTTAGGGTTAGTGTAAGGGCCATAGGTTTAGGGTTAGGGCCATAGGGTTAGGGTTAGGGGGTTAGGGTTAGAGGGTTAGGGTTAGGGTTAGAGTGTTAGGGTTAGGGGTTAGGGTTAGGGTTAGAGGGTTAGGGTTAGAATTTAGGGTAAGAGGTTATGGGGTTAGGGGTAGGGGGTTAGGGTTAGGTTTAGGGGTAAGGGGTTAGGGTTAGGGGTTAGGGTGAGGGTGAGGGTTAGGGTTAGTGTTAGGGGGTTAAGGTTATGGTTAGGGGGTTAGAGGGTTAGGGTTTGGGGGTTAGGGTTTGGGGGTTAGGGTTAGGGTTAGGTTTAGGGTTAGGGTCCGGTTTAGAGGGTTACAGTTAGAGGGTTGGGGTTAGGGTTTGAGGGTTAAGATTAGGGTTAGACGGTTAAGGTTAGGGTTAGGTCTAGGGATAGAGGGTTAGGGATAGGGTTATAGTTCGGGTGAGGGTTAGATGGTTAGGGGTTAGGGGGTTAAGATTAGAGGGTTAGGGGTTAGAATTTAGGGTTAGGGTTAGGGGTTAGGGTTAGGGGGTAAGGGGGTTAGAGGGTTAGGGTTAGGGTGTTAGGGTTAGAGGGTTAGGGTTTGGGGTTAGGTTTAGAGTTAGGGTTAGATAAAGGGTCATGGTTAGAGTTAGGGAGTTAGGGTTAGGGTTAGAGAGTTAGGGTTAGGGTTAGGGTTAGGGGGTTATGGTTAAGGTTAGATGTTTAGGGTGAAGGGTTAGGGTTTGGGTTAGGGGGTTAGGGTTAGGGTTAGGGTTAGGTTTGGGGTTAGGGCTAGGGTTAGGGGGTTAGAGGGTAAGGGTTAGAGTGTTAGGGTTAGAGGGTTGGGGATAGGGTTTGAGGGTTAAGTTTAGGGATAGACAGTTAAGGTTAGGGTTAGGTTTAGGGATAGAGGGTTAGGGTTATAGTTAGGGTGAGGTTTAGGGTTAGATGGTTAGGGTTAGGGGGTTAGGGTTAGAGGGTTAGGGTTTGAATTTAGTTTTAGGGGGTTAGGGGTTAGGGTGGGGTTACGGTTAGGTTAAAGGTTAGGAATTAGAATTTAGGGTTAGGGTTAGGGGTTAGGGTTAGAGTTATAGTTAGGGGTTTAGAGGGTTAGGGTTAGGGGGTTAGGGTTAGAGTGTTAGGGTTAGGGAGATAGGGTTAGGGTTAGAGAGTTAAGGTTAGGGTTAAAGAGTTAGGGTTAGGGATAGGGTTAGGGCGTTAGGGTTATAAAGTTAGGGTTAGAGAGTTAGGGTTAGGGTTAGAGGGTTAGGGTTAGGGGGTTAGGGGGTTAGGGTTAGGGTTAGAGGGTTAGGGTTAGGGTAGGGTAGGGTTAGTGTTAGGGGGTTAGGGGGTTAGGGGGTTAGGGTTAAGGTTAGAGTGTTAGGGTTAGAGGGTTAGGGTTAGGGATTGGAATAAGGGTTAGGGTTAGATACAGGGTTAGGGAGTTGGGGTTAGGGTTAGAGAGTAAGGGTTAGGGTTAGAGAGTTAGGGTTAGGGAGTTAGGGTTAGAGAGTTAGGGTTGGGGTTAGAGGGTTAGGGAGTTAGGGTTAGGGTTAGAGGGTTAGGGTTTGGGGTTAAGGGTTAGGGGTTAGGGTGAGGGTTAGGGTTAGGGGGTTAAGGTTAGGGTTAGGGGGTTAGGGGGTTAGGGTTTGGTTTGGGGTTTGGGGGTTAGGGTTAGGGCTTAGGGTTAGGGTTAGGGTTAGGTTTAGGGGTTAGGGGTTAGGGTTAGGGTTTTGGGTTAGAGGGTTAGAATTAGGGTTAGAGTTAGTGTGAGGGTTATGGTTATGGTTAGGTTTAGGGTTGGGGTTAGAGGGTTAGGGTTAGAGGGTTAGGGGTCGGGTTAGGGTTAGGGGGTTAGGGTTAGAGAGTTAAGGTTAGAGAGTTAGGGTTAGGGTTAGGGTTAGAGGGTTAGGTTTAGAGTTAGAGGTTTAGGGTGAGGGTTAGGGATAGAGGGTTAGGGTTAGGATGGGGGGTTAGGGGGTTAGGGTTAAGGTTAGAGTGTTAGGGTTAGAGGGTTAGGGTTAGGGTTTGGGGTTAGGGTTAGGGTTAGGGTTAGGGTTATATACAGAGTTAGGGTTAGGGAGTTAGGGTTAGAGAGTTAGGGTTAGGGTTAGGGTTAAGGATAGGGTTAGAGAATTAGGGTTAGAGAGTTAGGGTTAGGGTTTGGGTTATAGGGTTAGGGTTAGAAGGTTAGGGTTAGAGGGTGAAAGGTTGTATTAATATGCCTTATGATTTTTTAGATATATTTCGGTTTGTGCCCATTCTGTGATGAAGTGTAGGCCCTTGCATTTACATATTAACGAGCTGGCACTGACAGCCATTCATCCACCTTGGTCAGCAGACAGCTATGTTTTGCATTTAGACGACATGTAAACACCTGTTCATTCATTCATTGGGACACTTGACAAAGTTAAGTCTGCGCATGGAAATTAGGGACACCACCTAAACACATTTGACAATTGCTTGCATTAACACTTGACAGCTGAGTAGAGGAGGAACAGCCCTTGTCCACAAACACCATCTCAGACACAAATTATTATACGGGAACACCTCACATTGACACAAATGCAAGGCCCTTTCAGGTATTGTTCTGTCTGATATGTAATTCGACTGATGAACTGTAAAACCGGTTTGGAGCAGTCTTTTCCTGCTCAACAAATATGCTTTAAATAGGAGCTTCACATTCAATAAAGTTAGTTGTGACTGCACGAAGTTTGAGTACGATGTGTCGTCATAACTCCCAGCTGGTTGGAGGGGAAATCCATCTATTGGGAGGGTAGCAACTGAAGGGCTGTAATATCATCGTGATTGCCTCCTGACGAGAATTGAGCTAACAGTTTTGGTGTCAGAAAGTGAGATCTGCCAAAAACAGTATGGGGTAAGTAATCATATTTTCTATTATTATTATTACTACCCTATACTGTCAGAGCAGATAAACGGTACCCAGTTAACCGCTAATTTTAGCAACTCCCGGGAATCTGAAATTCCCAAAGATGGGGTCTGGTACTCCAGCGCGTCTGAAGCGCCAAAGATAAAATGGGGTTTGGAACCCGGTTACAAAGCAGTACTGTGTGTGATGGTGGATTCCCCCTCCAAAAACCTTGTATATATTTGTATAGACACTTAAGTGTATTTAGTCGTTATATAAGATTGCATGCCATTGTATAGATGTATGTGGAGATTGTATGTGATATTAAGCTGAGCTTGAAGGTATAGTCTTGCCCACCAAGGATAGTTAATCAGCAGACCATGAGTTGGATATGTATAAATCTGATTATTTAGGCGCAGCAAACCACATAAATTGGGAAACTAGGTTTTTCCAATAAAGTATAAAACACTGATGTCACTACCCATAGAGATATAAACTTTCAAACTCAGCTGATCTCACGTTGTATTCTGAGCTTAAGATAATGGGAAATTTTCAAGGTAAGGAGAATTCCGAGAAAATGATGAAATGTACGTTTAGGAAGATTGTATGAAAATTGTATCGTGTATGGGCAACCTTAGATCCATGAATCGTTATGTTGTGTTCGTTTTAACACTGTCCCTATAGGTGCTGCTGTATCAACAAAGCATTTCATAACATTGAATGAATGTTGGTTGCATAATAATTTGTTTTGTGGTTATTACTTATGTTTTAAAAGTGATGTGATTTTGCCGTACTATGCTGGTCATGGCAGCTTTTAGAAGCAAGGAAATATATATTTGGTGTGTAAAGTGTGACCTTAAGGACTAAAAATTGTATCTCTATCCTTAAAAAAATCGTAAGCAATTTTGAACTTTCATCATTAAGGTTTTGTGTCACCAACTTTTCTTTCTTCACTGGCCTTTTTAAAAAAAAAATATATTTTCTAAGTGCCTTTTTAGCAAACAAAACCCCCCTCCCCCCTCCCCCCCCCCACCTCTTTCGGTCTGTGACACAGGTAACTGCAAAGGGACTGTAAACAGCTGTATTGTCATACAAATTAACAATCAGTTTTGCCTTGTAGAGAAAACAAGTTTTAAGGAATGTTCCGAATTGCTGAAGAATGGGTGACGTATGGGTTCTTGTATTTCAAATGTGAAATTACTAATATTTTGAGCTGCTCGTTTTTTTTTTCAACCATGGTGAACAATAATAATTTTTTTCTTTAAGTTTATGGTATACCATAATAATAACAAAAAAATATAGAAATCCACGTGGTAATAATTAATTTGACGTCAACAATTTTTGGTATTAGAAAAGTGCACTGTTAGGAAGGAAATGTTTGATATGCTTACTGTATGCTCAATTCCTCTAACCGTTGGTTTATTTTTAGGAGGAAAAGTAAAATGTTTTGTTACTAAACCTTTCTGATGCTTATTCCTCAGATAAGTGAAATTTGAGATTTTCAGAACGACCAAGCACAGCCTTCAACAACAACCAATCATATGGGAGTATTGTTTCCAAATAGATTTTTTCCTGATTGATTAGACTGTTTTTATGGGTGTTAGAAAGTTTTTATTTATTGGGTGTCAGATATTTGATGTGTTCTAATTTGACATATATGAGCTGTGGCATAAATGAGGTGCTATGCTTTAGATAATTAAGCATCTCTGGTCTTTTTGTAGAGTTTTCCTTTGGTATATTGGTACATACTTTTGTATTCTGGTGCTAAACACAAATTTTTGAATTTATGCACTTATGCTTTTACTACCTTTTCTCTTGACAAGATTATTGGTATGGGATAATGTGCTCAGGCAGATACTGTAGTACTACTCTTATATTATGATCTTGGATACAAATGAAATTTTACAGATTTGTGTGCATATACCATATGTAACTCTGGAAACTAGTGAGCTGATTGTCATTTATATGTCACAGCACGTTATCAGATGTGCAGTATGTGAAATCTGTATTGTTAAATAGTAGAATAGAAAGCTGTCATTCAAAAAAAAAAAAAAAAATAGGATGGAAGTGGTTGGCTTGTTGATAGTATGCTAAGAATTAAAATGAATTTATGCCAGCGTTACTACTTTGAAAGGTAAACCTCCTGCGGTGAATTCAATTACTTGATCTCTTTTCATCCTGAAAGTGACTCACTGCCCAGGTTTTGCATATGAATGGTTCTTGAAGTCAGATTTTGTGTCTCCAGGGCCATTTGGTTTCAATTTCCTGTTCAGGTGTCACCAAGCAAACTGTGCAATCTCTTATAGATTTATGTCTGCATGAGTACTGACTTCTAGCTGTTTTGTGTGTCTCTATGTGTCCATGTACACAAGACAGCTTGAATTTCACTCCCTGTTGTTCAGTGATCACAGCATCTTAGCCATGCAAGGGATACTCAGTTCTAGGTAGCTTCCTGCTTGGGTGAGTCAGAGGACTGCAATTTAACCCATTTCCACCTTTGGAGGAATACAAGGCAGTTCAACCCCTCCAAGGGCCCCCACCATTGTTGCATGTGTAGACATGCTGTGTTCTCCCACAACAGTGCCATTAAGTATCCTTCCTGTTACCTGCCTTCCTGTAGGCCCTAAACCTCAGTTCTGCGAATAGCTTCACTAGCATTTATTTTTGCTGCCTGTCTATAGGCCAGACGCCAAGTGGCGCAAAATACTCCTGCCATTCTTGTAAAACTTGTATTTTTGTCTCTGTACTTACCTGCTATTCTTGCTAAAGTCAGAATGACTTCAGACCCGTCTCAACCCCATGAGTCCATTTATTCTCACATCTAGAGATTTTGCAAGAGGAAAATGTGGCAGAATTAATAAATTGAAAAATTAAACAGTGATTATGGTGATTTCTCGCTCTCGTTTCCTTTGCCAACAGGTGCACCAACCCACCCATTCAAGCCTGGTGACAGAATCCTGGTGAATGCCCCTCCATAAGCTGACGTCGCTAGACCGATCCTACGGACCCCCTGCAATAGTTCAAGCAGTGACCAGAACAGCGGTACTGACAGACGACTCCCCGGTTTGGATCCACGCATCGCGACTGAAGGAAGCCCCACCCCTGGACCCCACGACGACGGACCGGAGATTGTGACGCGCACCAGACGAATTCCAGTTGGATCCAGACAGACGGAAGCCCCACCCCTGGACCCCACGACGACGGACCGGAGATTGTGACGCGCACCAGACGAATTCCAGTTGGATCCAGACAGACGCATTGGTACAATGCCAACGGACACCCCTACTCCTGGAAGACTTCGCATTTGTGCGACAGTGGTATGCTTTGTAGCAAGCTGAGCACTAGTAGCCACTGTCTAGGTTACTTGCAACATGTGCTCACCACTCGAGAACCTCTCCTCATTTTGCCCTTGCTCACCCCAGGAAAAGAGAGAAACACGAGACATTCATGTCTCCACTTTACAGTCAAAGTCAAGCCGATTGGACACAAAGGAAATTGTTTTTTCGTTATAGCCGCCAGGGACATGGTCTGACCGCTCTGAATGAGGGTTGAAAGGAAATTTTTTTCCTCTCATTAAAAACGGGAGGTTTATTTTTTGCCCTTTCCTGGAAAAGGCCTTAGGACATGTTGAAAAATCACATGCCATCGTCAACAGGTGGTATGTGCTGCCATGGTCTATTTTGTAGTGACTTTATTGCCATAATAATGGAGTTGGATTTTTCAGGCCATGGACTCTTGCAAGCTATGGCCCTCCCCATTGAACATGTCTGTTTTGATTTGATAGAATTCTAAGAAGTTATATCCCTATGTGCACACAACCAAGTCACCAGCCTACATACACCTTGGAATAATGTCACCTGTTTTGTGCTATTCAGAGACTCTAAGTGATCCCACCGTTATGAATAAGCTGGGATCAAAGGTTGGGTTGAAAGGTTGTATTAATATGCCTTATGATTTTTTAGATATATTTCGGTTTGTGCCCATTCTGTGATGAAGTGTAGGCCCTTGCATTTACATATTAACGAGCTGGCACTGACAGCCATTCATCCACCTTGGTCAGCAGACAGCTATGTTTTGCATTTAGACGACATGTAAACACCTGTTCATTCATTCATTGGGACACTTGACAAAGTTAAGTCTGCGCATGGAAATTAGGGACACCACCTAAACACATTTGACAATTGCTTGCATTAACACTTGACAGCTGAGTAGAGGAGGAACAGCCCTTGTCCACAAACACCATCTCAGACACAAATTATTATACGGGAACACCTCACATTGACACAAATGCAAGGCCCTTTCAGGTATTGTTCTGTCTGATATGTAATTCGACTGATGAACTGTAAAACCGGTTTGGAGCAGTCTTTTCCTGCTCAACAAATATGCTTTAAATAGGAGCTTCACATTCAATAAAGTTAGTTGTGACTGCACGAAGTTTGAGTACGATGTGTCGTCATAACTCCCAGCTGGTTGGAGGGGAAATCCATCTATTGGGAGGGTAGCAACTGAAGGGCTGTAATATCATCGTGATTGCCTCCTGACGAGAATTGAGCTAACAGAGGGTTAGGGTTAGAGGGTTAGGGTTAGAGGGTTAGGGTGAGGGTTAGGGGGTTAGGGGGTTAGGGTTAGGGTTAGGTTTAGGGTTAAGGGTTAGGGTTAGAGTAAGGGCCATAGATTTATGGTTAGGGTTAGGGCTATAGGGTTAGGGGTTAGGGTTAGGGTTAGAGGGTTAGGGTTAGAATTTAGTTTTAGGGGGTTAGGGTGCGGTTAGGGTTAGGTTAAGGGTTAGGGGTTAGAATGTAGGGTTAGGGTTAGGGTTAGGGATTAGGGTTAGGGTTAGAGAGTTATGGTTAGAGTTAGGGTTAAAGAGTTAGGGTTAGGGTTAGGGTTAGGGGGTTATGGTTAGGGTTAGGGGGTTAGGGTTAGAGGGTTAGGAGTTAGGGTTAGGGGGTTAGGGGTTAGGGTTAGGGTTGGGGTTTGGGTGTTATGGTTAGGGCTTAGGGTTAGGGTTAGGTTTAGGGGTTAGGGTTAAGGGTTAGGGTTAGGGTTTTGGGTTAGAGGGTTAGGTTTAGGGTTAGAGTTAGTGTTAGGGTTAGGGTAAGGGTTAGGTTTAGGGTTAGGGTTTAGGGTTAGGGTTAGGGGGGTTAGAGGGTAAGGCTTTGAGGGTTAGGGTTAGAGGGTTGGGGTTAGAGTTTGAGGGTTAAGATTAGGGTTAGATGGTTAAGGTTAGGGGTTAGGTTTAGGGATAGAGGGTTAGGTTTATAGTTAGGGTAAGGGTTAGGGTTAGGGTTAGAGGGTTAGGGTTAGGGTTAGAATTTAGTTTTAGGGGGTTAGGGTTTAGGGTGGGGTTAGGGTTAGGCTTAGGTTAAGGGTTAGGGGTTAGAATTTAGGGTTAGGGGTTAGGATTAGAGTTAGGGTTAGGGTTAGGGGGTTAGAGGGTTAGGGAGTTAGTGTTAGGGTTAGAGAGTTAGGGTTAGGGGTATAGAGTTAGGGTTAGGGTTAGGGAGTTAGGGTTATAGAGTTAGGGTTAGAGAGTTAGGGTTAAGGTTAGGGTTAGGTTTAGAGGTTTAGGGTTAGGGGGTTAGGGTTAGGGTTAGGGGGTAAGGGTTAGAGGGTTGGGGTTAGGGTAGGGTAGGGTTAGTGTTAGGGTTAGGGTTAGGGGTTAAGGGGTTAGGGTTAGAGGGTTAGGGTTAGGGTTTGGGGTTAGGGTTAGAGGGTTAGGGGGTTAGGGGGTTAGGGTTAGGGTTTAAGGGTTAGGGTTAGGGTTAGAGTTAGAGGGTTAGGGATAGAGGGTTAGGGTTCGGGTTAGAGGGTTAAGGTTAGGGGGTTAGGGGGTTAGAGTTAGGGGGTAAGGGTTAAGGTTAGAGTGTTAGGGTTAGAGGGTTAGGGTTAGGGTTTGGGCTTAGGGTTAGGGTTAGATACAGGGTTAGGGTTAGGGAGTTAGGGTTAGAGATTTAGGGTTGGGGTTAGGGTTAGAGGGTTAGGGTTAGAGGGTTAGGGTTAGGGTTAGAGGGTTAGGGTTAGAGGGTTAGGGTTAGGGGTTAAGGTTAGGGTTAGGGGGTTATGGTTATGGTTAGAGGGTTAGGGTTAGGGGTTAGGGGGTTAGGGTTAGGTTAGGGTTAGGTTTAGGGTTAGGGGGTTAAAGGGTTAGGGTTAGAGGGTTGGGGTTAGGGTTCGAGGGTTAAGATTAGGGTTAGACGGTTAAGATTAAGGTTAGGTTTAGGGATAGAGGGTTAGGGTTAGGGTTATAGTTAGGGTGAGGGTTAGGGTTAGATGGTTAAGGGTTAGGGGGTTAGGGTTAGATGGTTAGGGTAAGAATTTAGTTTTAGGGGGTTAGGGTGGGGTTACGGTTAGGTTAAGGGTTAGGGATTAGAATTTAGGGTTAGGGGTTAGGGTTAGAGTTAGGGTTTGGGGGTTAGAGGGTAAGGGTTAGGGGGTTAGGGGGTTAGGGGGTTAGGGTTAGGGTTAGAGTGTTAGGGTTAGAGGGTTAGGGTTAGGGAGTTAGGGTTAGGGTTAGAGAGTTAGGGTTAGGGTTAAATAGTTAGGGATAGGGTTAGGGCGTTTAGGGTTAGGGGTTAGGGTTAGGGGGTAAGGGGGTTAGGGGGTTAGGGTGTTAGGGTTAGGGTTTGGGGTTAGGGTTAGAGTTAGGGTTAGATAAAGGGTCACGGTTAGAGTTAGGGAGATAGGGTTAGAGAGTTAGGGTTAGGGTTAGGGGGTTATGGTTAAGGTTAGAGGTTTAGGGTTAAGGGTTAGGGTTAGGGGGTTAGGGTTAGGTTAGGGTTAGGGTTAGGTTTGTGGTTAGGGTTAGGGTTAGGGGGTTAGAGGGTTAGGGTTAGAGGGTTAGGGTTAGAGGGTTAGGGTTAGTGCTAGGGCTAGGGTTAGGGTTAGGTTTAGGGTTGGGGATTAGGGTTAGGGGCTAGGGTTAGGGTTAGAGTAAGGGCCATAGGGTTAGGGTAAGGGCCATATGGTTAGGGTTAGAGTTAAGGGGTTAGGGTTAGGGTTAGAATTTAGTTTTAGGGGGTTAGGGTGGGGTTAGGGTTAGGCTTAGGGTTAGGTTAAGGGTTAGAATTTAGGGTTAGGGGTTAGGGTTAGGGTTAGGGATTAGGGTTAGGAGGTTAGGGGGTTACGGTTAGGGTAAGGGGTTAGGGGGTTAGGGGTAGGTGTAGGGTTAGGGAGTTAGGGTTAGAGAGTTAGGGTTAGAGAGTTAGGGTTAGGGTTAGAGGGTTAGGGGGTTAGGGTTAGGGTTAGAGGGTTAGGGTTAGGGTTAGAGTTAGAGGGTTAGGGAAAGAGGGTTAGGGTTAGAGGGTTAGGGGGTTAGGGTTAGAGGGTTAGGGGGTAAGGGTTAAGGTTAGAGTGTTAGGCTTAGAGGGTTAGGGTTTGGGGTTAGGGTTAGATACAGGGTTAGGGTTAGGGAGTTAGGGTTAGAGTTTTAGGGTTAGGGTTAGAGAGTTAGGGTAAGGGTTATGGTTAGGGTTAGAGGGTTAGGGTTAGAGGGTAGGGTTAGGGTTAGAGGGTTAGGGTTAGAGGGTTAGGGGTTAGGGTGAGGGTTAGGGTTAGGGGGTTAGGGGGTTAGGGCTGGGATTTGGGTGTTAGGGTTAGGGTAAGGGCTTAGGGTTAGGGTTAGGTTTTGGGGTTAGGGGTTATTGTTAAGGGTTAGGGTTTAGGGGTAAGGGGTTTGGGGTTAGGGTTACGGTTAGGGTTTTGTGTTAGAGGGTTAGGGTTAGGGTTAGAATTAGTGTTTGGGTTAGGTTTAGGGTTAGGGCTTAGGGTTGGGGTTAGGGGGTTAGAGGGTTAGGGTTAGAGGGTTAGGTTTAAAGGGTTAGGGTTAGAGGGTTAGGGTTAGAGATTTAGGGTTAGGGCTAGGGTTAGAGGGTTAGGGTTAGGGGGTTAGGGCTAGGGTTAGGGTTAGGGTTAGGGCTAGGGTTAGGGCTAGGGTTAGGGTTAGGGTTAGGTTTAGGTTTAGGGTTAAGGGTTAGGGTTAGAGTAAGGGCCATAGAGTTAGGGTTAGGGTTAGGGAAAGAGGGTTAGGGTTAGAGGGTTAGGGTTAGGGGGTTAGGGGGTAAGGGTTAAGGTTAGAGTGTTAGGGTTAGAGGGTTAGGGTTTGGGTTTAGGGTTAGATACAGGGTTAGGGTTAGGGAGTTAGGGTTAGAGATTTAGGGTTAGTGTTAGAGAGTTAGGGTAAGGGTTAGGGTTAGGGTTAGAGGGTAGGGTTAGGGTTAGAGGGTTAGGGTTAGAGGGTAAGCGGTTAGGGTGAGGGTTAGGGTTAGGGTTATTGTTAGGGGGTTAGGGCTGGGATTTGGATGTTAGGGTTAGGGTAAGGGCTTAGGGTTAGGGTCAGGTTTCGGGGTTAGGGGTTAGGGTTAGGGGTTAGGGTTAGGGTTAGGTTTAGGGGTTACGGGTAAGGGGTTAGGGTTTAGGGTTATGGTTAGGGGTTAGGGTTAGGGTTAGGGTTTTGTGTTAGAGGGTTAGGGTTAGAATCAGTGTTAGGGTTAGGTTTAGGGTTAGGGCTTAGGGTTGGGGTTAGGGGGTTAGAGGGTTAGGGTTAGAGGGTTAGGGTTAAATGGTTAGGGTTAGAGGGTTAGGGTTAGGGTTAGAGGTTTAGGGTTAGGGCTAGGGTTAGAGGGTTAGGGTTAGGGTTAGAGGGTTAGGGCTAGGGTTAGGGTTAGGGTTAGGGCTAGGGTTACGGCTAGGGTTAGGGTTAGGGTTAGGTTTATGTTTAGGGTTAAGGGTTAGGGTTAGAGTAAGGGCCATAGAGTTAGGGTTAGGATTAGGGCCATAGGGTTAGGGTTAGGAGTTAGGGTTAGGGTTAGAATTTAGTTTTAGGGGGTTAGGGGTTAGGGTGCCGTTAGGGTTAGGTTAAGGGTTAGGAGTTAGAATGTAAGGTTAGGGTTAGGGGTTAGGGTTAGGGTTAGAGAGTTAGGGTTAGAGTTAGGGTTAAAGAGTTAGGGTTAGGGTTAGGGGGTTATGGTTAGGGTTAGGGGGTTAGGGTTAGAGGGTTAGGAGTTAGGGTTAGGGGGTTAGGGGTTAGGGTTAGGGTTGGGGTTTGGGTGTTAGGGTTAGGGCTTAGGGCTAGGGTTAGGTTTAGGGGTTAGGGGTTAGGGTTAAGGGTTAGGGTTTTGGGTTAGAGGGTTAGGTTTAGGGTTAGAGTTAGTGTTAGGGTTAGGGTAAGGGTTAGGTTTAGGGTTAGGGCTTAGGGTTATGGTTAGGGTAAGGGGGTTAGAGGTTAAGGGTTAGAGGGTTAGGGTTAGAGGGTTGGGGTTAGGGTTTGAGGGTTAAGATTTGGGTTAGATGGTTAAGGTTAGGGGTTAGGTTTAGGGATAGAGGGTTAGGTTTATAGTTAGGGTGAGGGTTAGGGTTAGAGGGTTAGGGTTAGGGTTAGAATTTAGTTTTAGGGGGTTAGGGTTTAGGGTGGGGTTAGGGTTAGGCTTAGGTTAAGGGTTAGGGTTTAGAATTTAGGGTTAGGGGTTAGGGTTAGAGTTAGGGTTAGGGTTAGGGGGTTAGGGAGTTATGGTTAGGTTTAGAGAGTTAGGGTTAGGGGTAAAGAGTTAGGGTTAGGGTTAGGTTTAGAGGTTTAGGGTTAGGAGGTTAGGGTTAGGGTTAGGGTTAGAGGGTTAGGGTTAGAGGGTTAGGGTTAGGGTTTGGGGTTAGGGTTAGGGTTAGATACAGGCTTAGGGTAAGGGTTAGGGAGTTAGGGTTAAAGAGTTAGGGTTAGAGTTAGGGTTAGGTAGTTAGGGTTAGAGGGTTAGGGAGTTAGGGTGAGGGTTAGGGTTAGGGTTAGGTTTAGAGGTTTAGGGTTAGATGGTTAGGGTTAGGGTTAGAGGGTTAGGGTTAGGGGGTTAAGGTTAGGGTTAGGGGGTTAGTGTTAGGGTTGGGGTTTGGGGGTTAGGGCTTAGGGTTAGGGTTAGGGTTAGGTTTAGGGGTTAGGTGTTAGGGTTAGGGTTATGGTTAGGGGTTAGGTTGAGGGTTAGGGTTAGGGGGTTAAGGGGTTAGGGTTAGGGGGTTAGGGTTAGGGTTGGGGTTTTTTGGGTTAGGGCTTAGGGTTAGGGTTATGGTTAGGTTTAGGGGTTAGGTGTTAATGTTAGGGTTAGGAATTAGGGTTAGGGTTAGGGTTTTGGGTTTGGGTTAGGGTTAGAGTTAGTGTTAGGGTTAGGGTTAGGTTTCAGGGTTAGGGCTTAGTGTTAAGGTAAGGGTTAAGGTTAGGGGGTTATAGGGTTAGGGTTAAAGGGTTAGGGTTAGAGGGTTAGGGTTAGAGGGTTAGGGTTAAAGGGTTAGGGTTAGTGCTAGGGCTAAGGCTAGTGCTAGGGTTAGGGTTAGGGCTAGGGTTAGGGCTAGGGTTAGGGCTAGGGTTAGGGTTAGGTTTAGGGTTAGGGTTAAAGGGTTAGTGCTAGGGCTAAGGCTAGTGCTAGGGTTAGGGCTAGGGTTAGGGCTAGGGTTAGGGCTAGGGTTAGGGCTAGGGTTAGGTTTAGGGTTAGGGGCGAGGGTTTGGGTTTGTGTTCGAGTAAGGGCCATAGGGTTAGGGTTAGGGTTATGGGGTTAGGGTTAGAGGGTTAGGGTTAGAATTTCGCTTTAGGGGGTTAAGGGTTAGGGTGGGGTTAGGGTTAAGGTTAGGATAAGGGTTAGAAATTAGGGTTAGGGGTTAGGGTTAGGGGGTTAGGTTTAGGGTAAGGGGGTTAGGGGGTTAGGGGTAGAGTTTAGGGTTAGGGAGTTAGGGTTAGAGAGTTAGGGTTAGAGAGTTAGGGTTAGGGTTAGAGGGTTAGAGTTAGGGGGTTAGGGGGTTAGGGTGTTAGGGTGAGGGTTAGGGATAGATGGTTAGGGTTAGGGTTAGAAGGTTAGGGTTAGGGGGTAAGGGGTTATAGTTAGGGTTAGGGGTTAGGGGGTTAGGGTTAGGGTTAAGGTTAGAATGTTAGGGATAGAGGGTTAGGGTTAGGGTTAGATACAGGGTTAGGGAGTTAGGGTTAGAGAGTTAGGGTTTGTGTAAGGGTTAGGGTTAGAGAGTTAGGGTTAGGGTTAGAAGGTTAGGGATAGGGTTAGGGGGTTAGGGTTAGAGGGTTGGGGTTAAAGGGTTAGAGGGTTAGGGTTAGGGTTAGGGTTAGGGGTTAGGGGTTAGGGGTTAGGGTGAGGGTTAGGGTTAGGGTTAGGGGGTTAGGGTTAGGGTTTGGGGATTGGGTGTTAGGGTTAGGGTTAGGGTAAGGGCTTAGGGTTAGGGGTTAGGGGTTAGGGTTAGGGTTAGAGTTTTGGGTTAGAGGGTTAGGGTTAGGGTTAGAGTTAGTGTTAGGGTTAGGGATAGGTTTAGGGTTAGGTCTTAGGGTTAGGGGGTTAAAGGGTAAGGGTTAGAGGGTTAGGGTTAGAGGGTTAGGGTTAGAGGGTTAGGGTTAGGGTTAGACGGTTAGGGTTAGGGCTAGGGCTAGGGTTAGGGTTAGGGTTTGGTTTAGGGGTAGGGTTAGGGGTTAGCGTTAGGGTTAGGTGGTTATGGTTAGAGTGTTAGGGTTAGGGGTTAGGGGTTAGGGTTAGTGTTAGAGGGTTAGGGTTAGAATTTAGGAAAAGGGGTTATGGGGTTAGGGGTAGGGGGTTAGGGTTAAATAGGGTTAGGTTTAGGGGTTAGGGGTTAGGGTTAGTGTTAGGGGGTTAAGGTTAGGGGGTTAGAGGGTTAGGGTTAGGGTTGGGGTTTGGGGGTTAGGGTTAGGGCTTAGGGTTAGGTTTAGGGGTTAGGGTTTTTGGTTAGAGGGTTAGGGTTAGTGTTAGGGTTAGGGCTTAGGGTTAGGGGGTTAGAGGGTTAGGGTTAGTTTTAGGGTTAGGGCTTAGGGTTAGGGTTAGGGGGTTAGAGGGTTAGGGTTAGAGGGTTAGGGTTAAAGGGTTAGGGTTAGAGGGTTAGGGTTAGGGTTAGAGGGTGATGGTTAGTGCCAGGACTAGGGTTAGGGTTAGGGCTAGGGTTTGGGCTAGGGCTAGGGTTAGGGTTAGGTTTAGGGTTAGGGGTTAGGGTAAGGGTTAGGGTAAGGGCCATAGGATTAGGGTTAGGGCCATAGGGTTAGGGGTTAGGGTTAGAGGGTTAGGGTTAGGGTTAGAATTTAGTCTTAGGGGGTTAGGGGTTAGAGTGGGGTTAGGGTTAGGTTAAGCATTAGGGGTTAGAATGTAAGGTTAGGGGTTAGGGTTAGGGGTTAGGGGTTAGGGTTAGTGGGTTAGGGGGTTAGGGTTAGGGAGTTAGGGATAGGGTTAGGGTTAGAGTGTTAGGGTTAAAGAGTTAGGGTTAGGGTAAGGGTTAGGGTTAGAGAGTTAGGGTTAGGGTTAGAGAGTTAGGGTTAGGGTTAGAGGGTTAGGAATAGGGTTAGGATTAGAGGGTTAGGGTTAGAGGGTTGTTTTAGAGATTTAGGGTTAGAGGGTTAGGCTTAGGGGTTAGGGTTAGGGGTTAGGGTTAGTGGGTTAGGGGGTTAGGGTTAGGGGGTTAGGGGGTTAGGGATAGGGTTAGGGTTAGAGTGTTAGGTTTAGAGAGTCAGGGTTAGGGTTAGAGAGTTAGGGTTAGGGTTAGAGAGTTAGGGTTAGGGTTAGACTGTTGTGTTAGAGGTTTAGGGTTAGAGGGTTAGGGTTAGGGGTTAGGGTGAGGGCCATAGGATTAGGGTTAGGGCCATAGGGTTAGGGTTAGGGGTTAGGGTTAGAGGGTTAGGGTTAGGGTTAGGGTTAGAATTTAGTTTTAGGGGGTTAGGGGTTAGAGTGGGGTTAGGGTTAGGTTAAGCATTAGGGGTTAGAATGTAGGGTTAGGAGTTAGGGTTAGGGTTAGGGTTAGGGGTTAGGTGTTAGGGTTAGTGGGTTAGGGGGTTAGGGTTAGGGGGTTAGGGATAGGGTTAGGGTTAGAGTGTTAGGGTTAAAGAGTTAGGGTTAGGGTAAGGGTTAGAGAGTTAGGGTTAGGTTTAGAGAGTTAGGGTTAGGGTTAGAGGGTTAGGGATAGGGTTAGGATTAGAGGGTTAGGGTTAGAGGGTTGTTTTAGAGGTTTAGGGTTAGAGGGTTAGGCTTAGGGGTTAGGGTTAGGGGTTAGGGTTAGTGGGTTAGGGGGTTAGGGTTAGGGGTTTAGGGGGTTAGGGATAGGGTTAGGGTTAGAGTGTTAGGGTTACAGAGTTAGGGTTAGGGTTAGGGTTAGGGTTAGGGTTAGAGAGTTAGGGTTAGGGTTAGAGAGTTAGGGTTAGGGTTAGAGGGTTGTGTTAGAGGTTTAGGGTTAGAGGGTTGGGGGTTAGGGTGAGGGTTAGGGTTAGGGGATAGGGTTAGGGATAGGGTTAAGGGTTAGGGTTAGGGTTAGGGTTTTAGGTTAGAGGGGTAGGGTTAGAGTTAGTGTTAGGGTTAGGGTTAGGGTTAGGTTTAGGGCTTAGGGTTAGGGTTAGGGGGTTAGAGGGTAAGGGTTAGAGGGTTAGGGTTAGAGGGTTGAGGTTAGGGTTTGAGGGTTAAGATTAGGGTTAGATGGTTAAGGTTAGGGTTAGGTTTAGGGATATAGGTTTAGGGTTATAGTTAGGGTGAGGGTTTGGGTTAGATGGTTAGGGTTAGGGGTTATTGGGTTAGGGTTAGAGGGTTAGGGTTAGAATTGAGTTTTTGGGGGTTAGGGTGGGTTTACGGTTAGGTTAAGGGTTAGGGGTTAGAATTTAGGGTTAGGGGTTAGGGGTTAGGGTTAGAGTTAGGGTTAGGGTTAGGGGGTTAGAGGGTTAGGGTTAGGGGGTTAGGGTTGGGGTTAGAGTGTAAGGGTTAGAGGGTTAGGGTTAGGGAGTTAGGGTTAGTGTTAGAGAGTTAGGGTTAGGGTTAAAGAGTTAGGGTTAGGGTTAGGGCATTAGGGTTTTAAAGTTAGGGTTAGAGAGTTAGGGTTAGAGGGTTGGGGGTTAGGGTTAGAGGGTAAGGCTTAGAGGGTTAGGGTTAGAGGGTTAGGGTTAGATACCGGGTTAGGGTAAGAGTTAGAGAGTTAGGGTTAGAGAGTTAAGGTTAGGGTTAAGGTTAGGGGGTTAGAGGGTTAGGGTTAGAGGGTTAGGGTTAAAGGATTAGGGTTAGAGGGTTATGGTTAGGGGGTTAGGGTTAGAGGGTTAGGGTTAGTGCTAGGGCTAGGGCTAAATTTAGTTTTAGGGGGTTAGGGGTTAGGGTGGGGTTAGGGTTAGGCTTAGGGTTAGGTTAAGGGTTAGAATTTAGGGTTAGGGGTTAGGGTTAGGGGGTTAGGGAGTTAGGGGGTTAGGGTTAGGGGGTTAGGAGGTTAGGGGTAGGTGTAGGGTTAGGGAGTTAGGGATAGAGAGTTAGGGTTAGGGTTAGGGTTAGAGGGTTAGGGTTAGGGGGTTAGGGTTAAGGTTAGAGGGTTAGGGTTAGGGTTAGAGTGTCTGGGTTAGAGGGTTAGGGTTAGGGTTTGGGGTTAGGGTGAGATACAGGGTTAGGGTTAGGGAATTAGGGTTAGAGAGTTAGGGTTAGGGTTAGAGAGTTAGGGTTAGGGTTAGAGAGTTAGGGTAAGGGTTAGGGTTAGAGGGTTAGGGTTAGAGGGTTAGTGTTAGGGTTAGAGGGTTAGGGTTAGAGGGTTAGGGTTAGGGGTTATGGTGAGGGTTTGGGTTATGGGGTTAGGGCTAGGGTTGGGATTTGGGTGTTAGGGTTAGGGTAAGGGCTTAGGGTTAGGTTTAGGGGTTATGGGTTACGGTTAGGGGTTAGGGTTAGGGTTTGGGGTTAGGGGTTAGGGTTAGGATTAGTTTTTTTAGTTAGAGGGTTAAGGTTAGGGTTAGAGTTAGTGTTAGGGTTAGGGATAGGTTAGGGTTAGGGATTAGGGTTAGGGGGTTAGAGGGTTAGGGATAGAGGGTTAGGGTTAGGGTTAGAGGGTTAGGGTTAGAGCGTTAGAGGGTTAGTGTTAGGGTTAGAAGGTTAGGGTTAAGGTTAGGGTTAGGGCTAGGGTTAGGTTTTGGGGTAGGGTTAGGGGTTAGGGTTAGGGTTAGGTTTTGGGGTAGGGTTAGGGTTTAGGGTTAGGGTTAGGTTTAGGGGTTAGGATTAGGGTTAGAGTTAGGGCCATAGGGTTAGGGTTAGGGTCATAGGGTTAGGGTTAGGGGGTTAGGGTTAGAGGGTTAGGGATAGGTTTAGAGTGTTAGGGTTAGGGTTAGGGTTAGGGGTTGGGTAAGGGTTAGAGTGTTACGGTTAGAATTTAGGGTAAGGGGTTATGGGGTTAGGGGTAGGGGGTTAGGGTTAGATAGGGTTAGGTTTAGGGGTTAGGGGTTAGGGTGAGGGTCATAGTTAGGGTTAGGGTTAGGGTTAGGGGCTTAAGGTTAAGGTTAGGGGATTAGAGGGTTAGGGTTAGGGTTGGGGTTTGGGGGTTAGGGTTAGGGCTTACGGTTAGGGTTAGGTTTAGGGGTTAGGGGTTAGGGTAGGGTTAGGGTTAGGGTCAGGGGTTAGGGTTAGGGTTAGGGTTAGGGGTTAGGGTTTGGGTTAGGGTTTTGGTTTAGAGGGTTAGGGTTAGAGTTAGTGTTAGGGTTAGGTTTAGGGTTAGGGCTTAGGGTTAGGGTTAGGGTTAGGGGGTTAGAAAGTTAGGGTAGAGGGTTAGGGTTAAAGGGTTAGGGTTAGGGTTAGATTGTTAGGGTTAGGGTTGGTGGGTTAGTGCTAGGGCTAGGGCTCAGGTTAGGGCTGGGGTTAGGGCTAGGGTTAGGGCTAGGGTTAGGGTTAGGTTTAGAGTTAGGTTTATGGTTAGGGGTAAGGGTTAGAGTAAGGTCCATATAGTTTGGGTTAGGGCCATAGGGTTAGGGTTAGGGGTTAGGATTAGGGTTAGAGGGTTAGGGTTAGAATTTAGTTTTAGGGGGTTAGGGGTTAGAGTGGGGTTAGGGTTAGGTTAAGGGTTAGGGGTTAGAATGTAGGGTTAGGGTTAGGGGTTAGGGTTAGAGGGTTAGGGTTAGGGTTAAAGAGTTAGGGTTAGGGTTAGGGGGTTATGGTTAGAGGGTTAGGGTTAGGGTTGGGGTTGGGGTTCAGGGGTTAGGGTTAGGGCTTAGGGTTAGGGTTAGGATTAGGGGTTAGAGTTAGGGTTAGGGGTTAGGTTTAGGTTAGGGGTTAGGGTTAGAGTAAGGCCCATAGAGTTAGGGTTAGGGCCATAGTGTTAGGGTTAGGAGTTAGGGTTAGGGTTAGAGGGTTAGGGTTAGGGATAGGGTTAGAATTTAGTTTTAGTGCGTTAGGGGTTAGGGTGGGGTTAGGGTTAGGTTAAGGTTTAGGGGTTAGAATGTAGGGTTAGGGGTTCGGGGTTAGGGTTAGGGTTAGAGAGTTAGGGTTAGGGTTAGGGGGTTATGGTTAGAGGGTTAGGGTTAGAGGGTTAGGGTTAGGGTTTAGGGTTAGGGTAAGGGTTAGGGTTAGGGTTGGGGTTTGGGGGTTAGGGTTAGGGCTTAGGGTTAGGGTTAGGTTTAAGGGTTAGGTTTTGGGGTTAGGGTTAGGGGTTAGGGTTAGGGTTAGGGTTAAGGGTTAGGGTTAGGGTTTTGGGTTAGAGGGTTAGGGTTAGTGTTAGTGTTAGGGTAAGGGTTAGGTTTAGGGTTAGGGCTTAGGGTTAGGGTTAGGGGGTTAGAGGGTTAGGGTTAGAGGGTTAGGGTTAGAGGGTTGGGGTTAGGGTTTGAGGGTTAAGATTAGGGTTAGACGGTTAAGGTTAGGGTTAGGTTTAGGGATAGAGGGTTAGGTTTATTGTTAGGGTGAGGGTAAGGGTTAGATGGTTAGGGTTAGGGGTTAGGGGGTTAAGGTTAGAGGGATAGGGTTAGATTTTAGTTTTAGGGGGTTAGGGTTTAGGGTGGGGTTAGGGTTAGAGTTAGGTTAAGGGTTAGGGGTTAGAATTTAGGGTTAGGGGTTAGGGTTAGAGTTAGGGTTAGGGGGTTAGAGGGTTAGGGTTAGGGGATTAGGGGGTTAGGGTTAGGGTTAGAGTGTTAGAGTTAGAGGGTTAGGGTTTGGGAGTTAGGGTTAGGGTTAGAGAGTTATGGTTAGGGGTAAAGAGTTAGGGTTAGGGTTAGGGAGTTAGGGTTATAGAGTTAGGGTAAGAGAGTTAGGGTTAGGGTTAGAGGTTTAGGGTTAGGGGGTTAGGGTTAGAGGGTTAGGGTTAGAGGGTTAGGGTAAGGATTAGGGTAGGGTAGGGTTAGTTTTAGGGGGTTAGGGGGTTAAGTGGTTAGGGTTAAGGTTAGGGTTTGGTTTTAGGGTTAAGGATAAATACAGGATTAGGGTAAGGGTTAGGGAGTTAGGGTTAGAGGGTTAGGGAGTTAGGGTTAGGGTTAGGGTTAGAGGGTTAGGGTTAGGGTTAGATGGTTAGGGTTAGGGTTAGAGGGTGAGGGTGAGGGTGAGGGTTAGGGTTAGGGGGTTAAGGTTAGGGGGTTAGGCTTAGGGTAGGGGTTGGGGTTGGGGTTTGGGGGTTAGGGTTAGGGCTTAGGGTTAGGGTTAGGTTTAGGGGTTAGGTGTTAGGGTTAGGGTTAGGGGTTTGGGTGAGGGTTAGGGTTAGGGGGTTAAGGGGTTAGGGTTAGGGGGTTAGGGTTAGGGTTGGGTTTGTTGGTTAGGGTTAGGGTTAGGTTTAGGGGTTAGGGTAAGGGGTTAGGGTTAGGGTTAGGGTTTTGGGTTAGAGGGTTAGGGTTAGGGTTAGAGTAGGTTTTAGGGTTAGGTTTAGGGTCAGGGCTTAGGGTTAGGGTTAAGGTTAGGGGGTTAGGGTTAAAGGGTTAGGGTTAGAGGGTTAGGGTTAGGATTAGAGGGTTAGGGTTAGAGGGTTAGGGTTAGGGTTAGTGCTAGGGTTAGGGCTAGTGCTAGGGTTAGGGTTAGGGCTAGGGTTAAGGGCTTGGGTTAGGGTTAGGGTTAGGTTTATGGTTAGGGGTTAGGGTTAGGGGCTAGAGTTACTGTTAAGGGGTAAGGGTTAGAGGGTTAGGGTTAGAATTTCGTTTAGGGGGTTAGGGGTTAGAGTGGGGTTAGGGTTAGGTTAAGGGTTAGAATTTAGGGTTAGGGTTAGGGTTAGGGGTTAGGGTTAGGGGGTTAGGGTTAGGGTAAGGGGTTAGGGGGTTAGGGGTAGGGTAAGGGTTAGGGAGTTAGGGTTAGAGAGTTAGGGGGAGAGGGTTAGGGTTAGGGTTAGAGGGTTAGGTTTAGATGGATAGGGTTAGAAGGTTAGGGTTAGGGGGTTAGGGGGTTAGGAGGTTAGGGTTAGGGTTGGGGTTTGGGTGTTAGGGTTAGGGTAAGGGCTTAGGGTTAGGGTTAGGGGTTAGGGTTAGGGTAAGGGGTTAGGGGTTAAGGTGAGGGTTAGGGTTAGGGCTTTGGGTTAGAGGGTTAGGGTTAGGGTTAGAGTTAGTGTTAGGTACAGGGATAGGTTTAGGGTTAAGGCTTAGGGTTAGGGTTAGGGGTTAGAGGGTTAGGGTTAGAAGGTTAGGGTTAGAGGGTTAGGGTTAGAGGGTTAGGGTTAGAGGGTTAGGGTTAAGGCTAGGGCTAGGGTTAGGGTTAGGGTTAGGTTTAGGGGTAGGGTTAGGGGTTAAGGTTAGGGGTTAGGGTTAGGGATAGAGTAAGGGCCATAGGGTTAGGGTTAGGGCCATAGGGTTGGGGTTAGGGGTTAGGGTTAGTGTTAGAGGGTTAGGGTTAGAATTTAGGGTAATTGGTTATTGGGTTAGGGGTAGGGGGTTAGGGTTAGATAGGGTTAGGGTTAGGTTTAGGGGTTAGGGGTTAGGGTTAGGGGTTAGGAGTTAGGGGTTAGGGGTTAGGGTGAGGGTTAGGGTTAGGGTTAGGGGGTTAAGGTTAGGGGGATAGTGGGTTAGGGTTTGGGGGTTAGGGTTAGACTTAGGGTTAGTTTTAGGGGTTAGGGGTTAGGGTTTTGGGTTAGAGGGTTAGGGTTAGAGTTAGTGTTAGGGTTAGGTTTAGGGTTAGGGCTTAGGGTTAGGGGGTTAGAGGGTTAGGGTTAGAGGGTTAGGGTTAGAGGGTTAGAGGGTTAGGGTTAGGGTTAGAGGGTTAGGGTTATTGCTAGGGATAGGGCTTGGGTTAGGGTTAGAGTTAGGGTTAGGGCTAGGGTTAGGGCTAGGGCTAGGGCTAGGGCTAGGGCTAGGGTTAGGGTTATTTTTAGGGTTAGGGGTTAGGGTTAGGGTAAGGGCCATAGGGTTAGGGTCAGGGCCATAGGGTTAGGGCTGGGGTTAAGGTTAGAGGCTTAGGGTTAGGGTTAGAATTTAGTTTTAGGGGGTTAGGGGTTAATGTGGGGTTAGGGTTAGGTTAAGGGTTAGGGGTTAGAATGTAGGGTTAGGGTTAGGGGTTAGGGTTAGTGGGTTAGGGGATTAGGGTTAGGGGGTTAGGGGGGTTAGGTATAGGGTTAGGGTTAGAGTGTTAGGGTTAGAGAGTTAGGTTTAGGGTAAGGGTTAGAGGGTTAGGGTTAGAAGGTTGGGGTTAGAGGGTTAGGGTGAGGGTTAGGGGATTAGGGGGTTAAGGTTAGGGTTGGGGTTTGGGTGTTAGGGTTAGGGTAAGGGCTTAGGGTTAGGGTTAGAGTTAGGGGTTAGGGTTAGGGTTAGGGGTTAGGGTTAGGGTTTTGGGTTAGAGGGTTAGGGTTAGAGTTAGTGTTAGGGTTAGCGATAGGTTTAGGGTTAGGGCTTAGGGTTAGGGGGTTAGAGGGTTAGGGTTAGAGGGTTAGGGTTAGGGCTAGGGGTAGGGTTAGGATTAGGGTTAGGTTTAGGGGTAGGGTTAGGGATTAGGGTTAGGGGTTAGGGGTTAGGGTTAGGGTTAGAGTAAGGGCCATAGGGTTAGGGCCATAGGGTTAGGGTTAGGGGGATAGGGTTAGGGTTAGAGTGTTAGGGTTAGGGGTTAGGGGTTAGGGTTAGAGGGTTAGGGTTAGAATTTAGGGTAAGGGGTTATGGGGTTAGTGGTAGGGGGTTAGGGTTAGATAGGGTTAGGGGTTAGGGTTAGGGTTAGGGGTTAGGGGTTAGCGTGAGGGTTAGAGTTAGGGAGTTAAGGTTAGGGGGTTAGAGGGTTAAAGTTAGGGTTAAATTTGGGGTTTGGGGATTAGGGTTAGGGTTAGAGGGTTAGGGTTAGGGAGTTAGGGATAGGGGAAGAGAGTTAGGGTTAGGGTTAAAGAGTTTGGGTTAGGGTTAGGGAGTTAGGGTTAGAGAGTTAGGGTTAGGGTTAGAGGGTTAGGGTTAGGGGGTTAGGGTAGGGGTAAAGGTTAGAGGGTTAGGGTTAGAGGGTTGGAGTTAGGGGTTAGGGGTTAGGGTTAGGGTTAGGGAGTTAAGGTTAGGGTTAGGGGGTTAGAGGGTTAAAGTTAGGGTTAGATTTGGGGTTTGGGGGTTAGGGTTAGGGCTTAGGGTTAGGGTTAGAGGTTTAGGGTTAGAGGGTTAGGGTTAGGGTGAGGGTTAGGGGGTTAGGGTTAGGGTTATGGGGTTAGGGGGTTAGGGTTAAGGTTGGGGTTTGTGAGTTAGGGTTAGGGTAAGGGCTTAGGGTTAAGGTTAGGGTAATGTTTAGGGGTTGTGGGTTTGGGTTAGGGTTAGGGGTTAGGGGTTAGGGTTAGGGTTTTGGTTAGGGTTAGGTTTAGGGTTAGGTTTAGGGTTAGGGCTTAGGATTTGGGTTAGGGTTAGGGGGTTAGAGGGTTAGAGGGTTAGGATTGGGGTTAGGGTTAGGGCTAGGGCTAGGGTTAGGGTAAAGGTTAGGGTAATGTTTAGGGGTTATGGGTTTGGGTTTGGGTTAGGGGTTAGGGTTAGGGTTAGGGTTTTGGTTAGGGTTAGGTTTAGGGTTAGGGCTTAGGATTTGTGTTAGGGTTATAGGGTTAGGGTTAGAGGGTTAGGATTGGGGTTAGGGTTAGGGCTAGGGCTAGGGTTAGGGTAAAGGTTAGGTCTAGGGTTAGGGCTAGGGCTAGGGTTGGGGTTAGGGTTAAGGTTAGGTTTAGGGTTAGGGGTTAGGATTAGGGGTTAGGGTTAGGGGTTACTGTTAGGGTTAGAGTAAGGGCCATAGGGTTAGGGTTAGGGCCATAGGGTTAGGGTTAGGGAGTTAGGGTTAGGGTTAGAGGGCTAGGGTTAGGGTTAGAGTGTTAGGGTTAGGGTTTGGGTTAGGGGTTAGGGGTTAGGGGTTAGGGTTAGAGGGTTAGAGGGATAGATGGTTAGAGGGTTAGGTTTAGAATTTAGGGTATGGGGTTTTGGGGTAGGGGGTTAGGGTTATATAGGGATAGCTTTAACCGGTTGCCGACCGCCGCACGACTATATAATGCGGCGGTCAGCCCCGGCCAGGCTAGGGGTTAGGGTGAGGGTTAGGGTTAGGGGGTTAAGGGGTTAGGGGGTTAGGGTTAGGGTTGGGGTTTTTTGGTTAGGGTTAGGGTTAGGTTTAGGGGTTAGGGTTAGGGTAAGGGGTTAGGGTTAGGGTTTTGGGTTAGAGGGTTAGGGTTAGGGTAAGTGTTAGGGTTAGGTTTAGGGTCAGGGCTTAGGGTTAGGGTTAAGGTTAGGGGGTTATATGGTTAGGGTTAAAGGGTTAGAGGGTTAGGGTTAGGATTAGAGGGTTAGAGTTAGAGGGTTAGGGTTAGGGGTTAGGGGTTAGGGTTAGGGGTTAGGTTGAGGGTTAGGGTTAGGGGGTTACGGGGTTAGGGTTAGGGTTGGGGTTTGGGTGTTAGGGTTAGGGTAAGGGCTTAGGGTTAGGGGTTAGGGTTAGGATTAGAGGGTTGGGGTTAGAGGGTTAGGGTTAGAGGGTTAGGGGTTAGGGGTTAGGTTGAGGGTTAGGGGGTTACGGGGTTAGGGTTAGGGTGTTAGGGTTAGGGCTTAGGGTTAGGGGTTAGGGTTAGGGGTTAGGGGTTATGGGTGTTAGGGTTAGGGGGTTAGGGGGTTAGGGGGTTAGGGTTAGGGTTGGGGTTTGGGTGTTAGGGTAAGGGTAAGGGCTTCGGGTTAGGGGTTAGGGTTAGGGTTAGGGGTAAGGGGTTAGGGTTAGGGTTAGAGATAGTTTTAGGGTTAGGGATAGGTTTAGGGTTAGGGCTTAGGGTTAGGATTAGGGTTAGGGGGTTAGAAGGTTAGGGTTAGAGGGTTAGAGGGTTAGGGTTAGGGCTAGGGCTAGGGCTAGGGCTAGGGTTAGATTTAGGAGTAGGGTTAGGGGTTAGGTGTTAGGGTTAGGGGTTAGGGTTAGGGTTAGGGATAGAGTAATGGCCATAGGGTTAGGGTTTGGGCCATAGGGTTGGGGTTAGGGTTAGAGTGTTAGAGTTAGGGTTGGGGGTTAGGGTTAGTGTTAGAGTGCTAGGGTTAGAATTTAGGGTAAGGGGTTATGGGGTTAGGGGTAGGGGGTAAGGGTTGGATAGGGTTAGGGTTAGGTTTAGGGGTTAGGGTAAGGGTTAGGGGTTAGGGTGAGGGTTTGGGTTAGGGTGAGGGGGTTAAGGTTAGGGTTAGGGGGTTAGAGGGTTAGGGTTGGGGTTTGGGGATTAGGGCTTAGGGTTAGGGTTAGCTTTAGGGGTTAGGGGTTAGGGTTAAGGGTCAGGGTTTTGGGTTAGAGGGTTAGGGTTAGAGTTAGTGTTAGGGTTAGGATTAGGGCTTAGGGTTAGGGGGTTAGAGGGTTAGGGTTAGAGGGTTAGGGTTAAAGGGTTAGGGTTAGAGGGTTAGGGTTAGGGTTAGAGGGTTAATGTTAGTGCTAGGGCTAGGGCTAGGGTTAGGGTTAGGGTTACTGTAATGGTTAGGGCTAGGGTTAGGGCTATGGCTAGGGTTAGGCTTAGGGTTAGGGGTTAGGGTAAGGCCCATAGGGTTAGGGGTTAGGATTAGAGGGTTAGGGTTAGAATTTAGTTTTAGGGGGTTAGGGGTTAGGGTGGGGTTAGGGTTAGGTTAAGGGTTAGGGGTTAGAATGTAGGGTTAGGGGTTAGGGTTAGGGGTTAAGGTTAGTGGGTTAGGGGGTTAGGGATAGGGTTAGGATTAGAGTGTTAATGTTAGAGAGTTAGGGTTAGGGTAAGGGTTAGGGTTAGAAAGTTAGGGTTAGGGTTAGAGAGTTAGGGTTAGGGTTAGAGGGTTAGGGATAGGGTTAGAGGGTTAGGGTTAGAGGGTTGGGGTTAGAGGGTTAGGGGTTAGGGTGAGGGTTAGGGGCTTAGGGGCTTAGGGTTAGGGTTGGGTTTTGGGTGTTAGGGTTAGGGTAAGGGCTTAGGGTTAGGGTTAGAGTTAGGGGCTGGGTTAGGGGTTAAGGTTATGGTTAGCGTTTTGGGTTAGAGGGTTAGGGTTAGGGTTAGAGTTAGTGTTAGGGTTAGCGATAGGTTTAGGGTTAGGGGTTAGGGTTAGGGGGTTAGAGGGTTAGTGTTAGAGTGTTAGGGTTAGAGGGTTAGGGTTAGGGCTAGGGCTAGGGTTAGGGTTAGGTTTAGGGGTAGGGTTAGGGGTTAGGGTTAGGGGTTAGGGTTAGGGTGAGAGTAAGGGCCATAGGGTTAGGGCCATAGGGTTAGGGTTAGGGGGTTAGGGTTAGGGTTTGAGTGTTAGGGTTAGGGTTAGGGGTTAGGGTTAGTGTTAGAGGGTTAGGGTTAGAATTTAGGGTAAGGGGTTATGGGGTTAGGGGTAGAGGGTTAGGGTTATATAGTGTTAGGGTTAGGTTTTAGGGGTTAGGGGTTAGGGGTTAGGGTGAGGGATAGGGTTAGGGTTAGGGAGTTAAGGTTAGGGTTAGGGGGTTAGAGGGTTAGGGTTAGGGTTGGAGTTTGGGGCTTAGGGCTTAGGGTTAGGGGTTAGGGTTAGAGTGTTAGGGTTAGAGGGTTAGGGTTAGGGAGTTAGGGATAGGGGAAGAGAGTTAGGGTTAAGGTTAAAGAGTTTGGGTTAGGGTTAGGGAGTTAGGGTTAGAAAGTTAGGGTTAGAGAGTTAGTGTTAGGGTTAGGGTTAGAGGGTTATGGTTAGGGTAGGGGTAAGGGTTAGAGGGTTAGGGTTAGGGTTAGGGTTAGAGGGTTAGGGTTAGAGGGTTAGGGTTAGGGGGTTAGGGTTAGAGGGTTAGGGTTTGGGGTTAGGGTTAGGGTTAGATAAAGGGTTTGGGTTAGTGAGTTAGGGTTAGAGAGTTAGGGTTAGGGTTAGAGAGTTAGGGTTAGTGTTAGAGGGTTGGGGTTAGAGGGTTAGGGTTAGGGTTTAGGGTGAGGGTTAGGGGGTTAGGGTTATGGGGTTAGGGGGTTAGGGTTAAGGTTAGGGTTGGGGTTTGCGGGTTAGGGTAAGGGCTTAGGGTTAAGGTTAGGGTAATGTTTAGGGGTTAGGGGTTAGGGTTAGGGTTAGGGGTTAGGGGTTATGGGTTATGGGTTAGGGTTAGGGTTAGGGTTTTGGGTTAGCGGGTTAGGGTTAGTGTTAGGGTTTGGGTTAGGGTTAGGTTTAGGGTTAGGGCTTAGGGTTTTGGTTAGGGTTAGGGGGTTAGAGGGTTAGAGGATTAGGGTTAGAGGGTTAGGGTTAGAGGGTTAGGGTTAGGGGGTTAGGATTGGGGTTAAGGTTATGGCTAGGGTTAGGGTAAAGGTTAGGTCTAGGGTTAGGGCTAGGGCTAGGGCTAGGGTTGGGGTTAGGGTTAGGGTTAGGTTTAGGGGTAGGGTTAGGGGTTAGGGTTAGTTTTAGGGGTTACTGTTAGGGTTAGAGTAACGGCCATAGGGTTAGGGTTAGGGCCATAGGGTTAGGGTTAGGGGGTTAGGGTTAGGGTTAGAGGGTTAGGGTTAGGGTTAGAGTGTTAGGGTTAGGGGTTAGGGTTAGAGTTAGAGGGTTAGAGGATTAGAGGGTTAGAGGGTTAGAATTTATTGTAAGGGGTTATGGGGTTAGGGGTAGGGGTTAGGGTTAGATAGGGATAGCTTTAAGGTTGGATAGGGTTTAGGTTTAGGGTCAGGGTTAGAGGGTTGGGGTTAGGATTAGGGTTAGGGCTTAGGGTTAGTGTTAGGGTCAGGGCTAGGGTTAGGGTTAGGTTTAGTGCTATGGTTTGGGTTATGTTTAGTGATAGGATTAGGTTTAGGGCTAATGTTAAGGTTAGAGGGTTAGGGTTTTGGTTAAGGTTATAGAATTAGTTTTATGTTAAGGGATAGAGGGTTGGGGTTAGGGTTAGAGTTGGGGTGTTAGGGTTATGGGTTAGGGTTAAGGGTTTAGAGTTAGAGCGTTAGGGTTAAAGGATAGGTTAGTGTTAGGGGTTAGGGTTTTCGTTAGGGCTAGGGTTAGGGCTAAGGTTAGGGTTAGGGGTTAGGGTTAGGAAGTTAGGGTCAGGGTTAGAGGGTTAGGGTTAGTGGTTTAGGATTAGGGGCTTAGGGTTAGAGGGTTAGAGTAAGAGTTTGCGGTTGGGGGTTAGGATGAGCGTTAGAGGTTTCGGGTTATGGCGTTAGGGTTAGGGTTAAAGGGTTAGGATTACTATTAGGTTTAAGGTGGTAGGGCTTAGGGTTAGAGGGTTAGGGATAGCGGGTTAGGGTTAGAGAATTGAGGGTAAGGGTAAGAGGGTTACAGGATTAGGGTTAGAGTTAGGTTTAGGGTTAGGTTTAGTGTTAGAGGGTTAGGGTTAGTGTTTTTGGGTTAGGGTTAGGGTTAGAGGGTTAGGACTAGTGTTAGGGTTAGACTGTTAGGGTTACGGATAGAGTTAGGGCTTAGGGTTATGGTTAGGGGGTTAGGGTTGAGGTTAGGGTTTTGGGTTAGATGGTTAGGATTAGAGTTAGGGTTAGGGTTAGGTTTAGGGTTAGGGCTTAGGGTTAAGTTTAGGGTTAGGGTTAGGGATAGGGGGTTAGAGGGTTAGAGGGTTAGGTTTAGAGGGTTGGGGTTAGGGTTTGAGGGTTAAGATTAGGGTTAGACGGTTAAGGTTAGGGTTAGGTTTAGGGATAGAGGGTTAGGGTTATAGTTAGGGTGAGGGTTAAGGTCAGATGGTTAGGGTTAGGGGGAAGGGTTAGAGGGTTAGGGTTAGAATTTTGTTTTAGGGGGTTAGGGGTTAGGGTGGGGTTAGGGTGAGGGATAGGGTTAGGATTAGGTGAAGGTTTAGAATTTAGGGTTAGGGTTAGGGGTTAGTGTTATTGTTAGGGTTAGGCTTTTGGGTTAGGGTAAGGGGGTTAGGGAGTTAGGGTTAGGGGGTTAGCGTTAGAGTGTTAGGGTTAGAGGGTTAGGGTTAGGGTTTGGGGTTAGGGTAAGATACCGGGTTAGGGAGTTAGGGTTAGGGTTAGGGTTAGGGAGTTAGGGTTAGAGAGTTAGGGTTTGGGTTAGAGAGTTAGGGTTAGGGTTAGAGGGTTAGGGGGTTAGGGTTAGAGGGTTAGGGTTAGGGTTAGAGAGTTAGGGTTAGGGTTAGAGAGCTAGGGTTAGTTTTAGGGTTAGGGTTAGGGGGTTAGGGTTAGAGGGTTAGGGTTAGGGGTTAGGGTTAGGGGGTTAGGGTTAAGGGTCAGGGGGTTAGGGTTAGGGTTGGTGTTTGGGGGTTAGGGTTAGGGCTTAGGGTTAGGTTTAGGGTTAGGTTTAGGGGTTAGGGTTCAGGGTTAGGGGTTAGGGGTTAGGGTTAGGGGTTAGGGTTAGAGTTAGTGTTAGGGTTAGGGTTAGGTTTAGGGTTAGGTTTAGGGGTCAGGGTTTAGGGTTAGGGGTTAGGGTTAGGGGTTAGGGTTAGAGTTAGTGTTAGGGTTAGGGTTAGGTTTAGGGTTAGGTTTAGGGTTAGGGCTTAGGGTTAGTGTTAGGGTTAGAGGGTTAGGGTTAGAGGGTTAGGGTTAGAGGGTTATTGTTAGAGGGTTATTAGAGGGTTAGGGTTAGAGGGTTAGGGTTAGGGCTAGGGTTAGGGTTAGGGCTAGGGTTAGGTTTAGGGTTAGGGTTAGGTTTAGGGGTAGGGTTAGAGGTTAGTGTTAGGGGTTAGGGTTAGGGGTTAGGGTTAGGGTTAGAGTAAGGGCCATAGGGTTAGGGCCATAGGGTTAGGGTTAGGGTTTGAGGGTTAGGGGTTAGGGTTAGGGGGTTAGGGTTAGAGGGTTAGAATTTAGGGTAAGGGGTTATGGGTAGGGGGTTAGGGTTAGATAGGGATAGCTTTAGGGTTGGATAGGGTTTAGGTTTAGGGTCAGGGTTAGAGGGTTGGGGTTAGGGTTAAGGCTTAGGGTTAGTGTTAGGGTCAGGGCTAGGGCTAGGGTTAGGGTTAGGTTTTGGGCTATGGTTTGAGTTATGGTTAGTGATAGAATAAGGTTTAGGTCTAAGGTTAGGGTTAAAGGGTTAGGGTTTTGGTTAAGGTTATGGGATTAGTATTAGGTTAAGGGATAGAGGGTTGGGGTAAGGGTTAGAGTTGGGGTGTTAGGGTTATGGGTTAGGGTTAAGGGTTTAGGGTTAGCGGATAGGGTTAGAGGGTTAGGGTTAAAGGTTAGGTTTGGGGTTAGGGGTTAGGGTTTGTGTTAGGGCTAGGGTTAGCGTTAGGGCTAAGGTTAGGGTTAGGGGTTAGGTTAGGAAGTTAGGGTTAGGATTAGGGTTAGAGGGTTAGGGCTAGGGTTAGAGGGTTAGGGTTAGGGAAATGGTTAGGGTTAGGAAGTTAGGGTTAGGGTTAGAGGGTTAGGGTTAGTTTTAGGGTTAGGGCTTAGGGTTAGGGTTAGAGGGTTAGGGTTAGAGGGTTAGGGTTAGAGGGTTAGGGTTAGAGGGTTATTGTTAGAGGGTTAGGGTTAGGGTTAGTGGGTTAGGGTTAGGGTTAGGGTTAGGGCTAGGGCTAGGGTTAGGGTTAGGTTTAGGGCAAGGGCTAGGGTTAGGTTTAGGGTTAGGGTTAGGTTTAGGGGTAGGGTTAGAGGTTAGGGTTAGGATTAAGGGTTAGGGTTAGAGTAAGGACCATAGGGTTAGAGTTAGGGCCATAGGGTTAGGGGGTTAGGGTTTGAGGGTTAGGGTTAGGGGTTAGGGGGTTAGGGTTAGAGGGTTAGGGTTAGGGTTAGAATTTAGGGTAAGGGGTTATGGGGTTAGGGTTAGATAGGGATAGCTTTAGGGTTGGATAGGGTTTAGGTTTAGGGTCAGGGTTAGAGGGTTGGGGTTAGGGTTAGGGCTTAGGGTTAGTGTTAGGGTCAGGGCTAGGGCTAGGGCTAGGGTTAGGGATAGGTTTTGGGCTATGGTTTGGGTTATGGTTAGTGATAGGATTAGGTTTAGGGCTAAGGTTAGGGTAAGAGGGTTAGGGTTTTGGTTAAGGTTATGGGATTAGTGTTAGGTTAAGGGATAGAGGGTTGGGGTAAGGGTTAGAGTTGGGGTGTTAGGGTTATGGGTTAGGGTTAAGGGTTTACGGTTAGCAGATAGGGTTAGAGGGTTAGGGTTAAAGGTTAGGTTTAGGGTTAGGGGTTAGGGGTTAGGGTTTGTGTTAGTTCTAGGGTTAGCATTAGGGCAAAGGTTAGGGGTTAGGTTAGGAAGTTAGGGTTAGGGTTAGAGGGTTAGGGTTAGAGGGTTAGGGTTAGGGTTTGGGGTTAGGGTTAGATACAGGGTTATGGTTAGGGAGTTAGGGTTAGGGTTAGAGAGTTAGGGTTAGGGTTAAAGAGTTAGAGTTAGGATTGTTGTTTGGGGGTTAGGGTTAGGGCTTAGCGTTAGGGATAGGGTTAGGGTTTTGGGTTAGAGGGTTAGGGTTAGAGTTAGGGTTAGGGTTAGGTTTAGGGTTAGGGCTTAGGGTTAGTGTTAGGGTTAGGGTTAGGGGGTTAGAGGGTTAGTTAGGGTTAGGGTTAGAGGGTTAGGGTTAGGGCTTAGGGTTAGGGTTAGAGGGTTAGGGTTAGAAGGTTATTGTTAGAGGGTTAGTGGGTTAGGGTTAGGGTTAGGGCTAGGGCTAGGGTTAGGGTTAGAGCAAGGGCAAGGGCTAGGGTTAGGTTTAGGGTTAGGTTTAGGGGTAGGGTTAGAGGTTAGGGTTAGGGTTAAGGGTTAGGGGTTAGGGTTAGAGTAAGGGCCATAGGGTTAGGGTTAGGGCCATAGGGTTAGGGGGTTAGGGTTTGAGGGTTAGGGTTAGGGGTTAGGGTTAGGGGGTTAGGGTTAGAGGGTTAGGGTTAGGGTTAGAATTTAGGGTAAGGGGTTATGGGGTTAGGGGTAGGGGGTTAGGGTTAGATAGGGATAGCTTTAGGGTTGGATAGGGTTTAGGTTTAGGGTCAGGGTTTGAGGGTTGGGGTTAGGGTTAGTGTTAGGGTCAGGGCTAGGGCTAGGGTTAGGGTTAGGATTTGGGCTATTTTTTGGGTTATGGTTAGTGATAGGATTAGGTTTAGGGCTAAGGTTAGGGATAGAGGGTTGGGGTAAGGGTTAGAGTTGGCGTGTTAGGGTTATGGGTTAGGGTTAAGGGTTTACGGTTAGCAGATAGGGTTAGAGGGATAGGGTTAAAGGTTAGGCTTAGGGGTTAGGGTTTGTTTTAGGGCTAGGGTTAGCATTAGGGCAAAGGTTAGGGTTAGGGGTTAGGTTAGGAAGTTAGGGTTAGGGTTAGAGGGTTAGGGTTAGGGATATGGTTAGGGTTAGGGGTTAGAGTTAGGAAGTTAGGGTTAGAGGGTTAGGGTTAGTGGGTTAGGATTGGGGGGTTTGGGTTAGAGGGTTAGGGTAAGAGTTAGGATTAGGGTTAGACGGTTAAGGTTAGGGTTAGGTTTAGGGATAGAGGGTTAGGGTTATAGTTAGGGTGAGGGGTAGGGTTAGATGGTTAGGGTTTGGGATTAGGGTTAGAGGGTTAGGGTTAGAATTTAATTTTAGGAGGTTAGGGGTTAGGATGGGGTTAGGGTTAGGGTTAGGTTAAGGGTTAGGGGTTAAAATTTAGGGTTAGGGGTAAGGGGTTAGGGTTAGGGTTAGGGTTAGGGGGTTAGGGGGTTAGGGGGTTAGGGTTAGGATTAGAGTGTTAGGGTTAGAGGGTTAGGGTTAAAGAGTTAGGGTTAGGGTTAGGGAGTTAGGGTTAGAGAGTTAGGGTTAGAGAGTTAGGGTTAGGGAGTTAGGGTTAGAGAGTTAGAGAGTTACGGTTAGGGTTAGGGCTAGGGTTAGGATTAGAGGGTTAGGATTAGGGGGTTAGGGTTAGGGCTAGGGTTAGGTTTAGGAGTAGGGTTAGGGGTTAGGGGTAGGGGGTAAGGGTTAGATAGGGTTAGGGTTAGGTTTAGGGGTTAGGGGTTAGGGTAAGGGTTAGGGGTTAGGGTGAGGGTTAGGGTTAGGGGGTTAAGGTTAGGGTTAGGGGGTTAAAGGGTTAGGGTTAGGGTTGGAGTTTGGGGGTTAGGGTTAGGGCTTAGGGTTAGGTTTAGGGGTTAGGGTTAAGGGTTAGGGTTTTGGGTTAGAGGGTTAGGGTTAGGGTTAGAGTTAGTGTTAGGGTTAGGTTTAGGGTTAGGGCTTAGGGTTAGGGTTGGGGGTTAGAGGGTTAGGGTTAGAGGGTTAGGGTTAAAGGGTTAGGGTTAGAGGGTTAGAGTTAGAGGGTTAGGGTTAGTGCTAGGGCTACTGTTAGGGTTAGGGTTAGGGCTAGGGTTCGGGCTATGGCTAGGGTTAGGGTTAGAGTTAGGGGTTAGGGTTAGAGTAAGGGCCATAGGGTTAGGGCCATATGGTTCGGGTTAGGGGTTAGGATTAGAGGGTTAGGGTTAGAATTTAGTTTTAGGGGGTTAGGGTGGTGTTAGGGTTAGGTTAAGGGTTAGGGGTTAGAATGTAGGGTTAGGGGTTAAGGTTAGTGGGTTAGGGGGTTAGGGGGTAAGGGGGTTAGGGGGTTATGGATAGGGTTAGGGTCAGAGTGTTAGGGTTAGAGAGTTAGGGTTAGGGTAAGGTTTAGGGTTAGAGAGTTAGGGTTAGGGTTAGAGAGTTAGGGTTAGGGTTAGGGTTAGAGGGTTAGGGATAGGGTTAGAGGGTTAGGGTTTGGGTTAGAGGGTTGGGGTTAGAGGGTTAGGGGTTAGGGTGAGGGTTAGGGTTAGGGGGCTAGGGTTGGGGTTTGGGTGTTAGGGTTAGGGTAAGGGCTTAGGGTTAGGGTTAGAGTTAGGGGTTAGGGTTAGGGGTTAGGGTTAGGGTTATGGTTAGCGTTTTGGGTTAGAGGGTTAGGGTTAGGGTTAGTGTTAGGGTTAGCGATAGGTTTAGGGTTAGGGCTTAGGGTTAGGGTTAGGGGGTTAGAGGAGTAGTGTTAGAGGGTTAGGGTTAGGGTTAGAGGGTTAGGGTTAGGGTTAGGGGTTAGGGTGAGGGTTAGGGGGTTAGGGTTATGGGGTTAGGGGGTTAGGGTTAAGGTTGGGGTTTGCGGGTTAGGGTAAGGGCTTAGGGTTAAGGTTAGGGTAATGTTTAGGGGTTAGGGTTAGGGGTTAGGGGTTATGGGTTAGGGTTAGAGTTAGGGTTTTGGGTTAGCGGGTTAGGGTTAGAGTTAGTGTTAGGGTTTGGGTTAGGGTTAGGTTTAGGGTTAGGGCTTAGGGTTTTGGTTAGGGTTAGGGGGTTAGAGGGTTAGGGTTAGAGGGTTAGGGTTAGGGTTAGAGGGTTAGGATTGGGGTTAGGGCTAGAGTTAGGGTAAAGGTTAGGTCTAGGGTTAGGGCTAGGGCTAGGGTTGGGGTTAGGGTTATGTTTAGGGGTAGGGTTAGGGGTTAGGGTTAGGGGTTAGGGTTAGGGGTTAGGGTTAGGTTTAGGGGTTACTGTTAGGGTTAGTGTAAGGGCCATAGGGTTAGGGTTAGGGCCATAGGGTTAGGGTTAGGGGGTTAGGGTTAGGGTTAGAGGGTTAGGGTTAGGGTTAGAGTGTTAGGGTTAGGGTTAGGGGTTAGGGTTAGGGTAACGGTTAGCGGGTTAGAGGGTTAGAGGGTTAGGGTTAGAATTTATTGTAAGGGGTTATGGGGTTAGGGGTAGGGGTTAGGGTTAGATAGGGATAGCTTTAAGGTTGGATAGGGTTTAGGTTTAGGGTCAGGGTTAGAGGGTTGGGGTTAGGATTAGGGTTAGGGCTTAGGGTTAGTGTTAGGGTCAGGGCTAGGGTTAGGGTTAGGTTTAGGGCTATGGTTTGGGTTATGTTTAGTGATAGGATTAGGTTTAGGGCTAATGTTAAGGTTAGAGGGTTAGGGTTTTGGTTAAGGTTATGGAATTAGTGTTATGTTAAGGGATAGAGGGTTGGGGTTAGAGTTGGGGTGTTAGGGTTATGGGTTAGGGTTAAGGGTTTAGAGTTAGAGGGTTAGGGTTAAAGGTTAGGTTTAGTGTTAGGGGTTAGGGTTTTCGTTAGGGCTAGGGTTAGGGCTTAGGTTAGGGTTAGGGGTTAGGGTTAGGAAGTTAGGGTTAGGGTTTGGGTTAGGGTTAGAGGGTTAGGGTTAGTGGTTTAGGATTAGGGGCTTAGGGTTAGATGTTTAGAGTAAGAGTTTGCGGTTGGGGGTTAGGATGAGCGTTAGAGGTTTAGGGTTATGGCGTTAGGGTTAGGGTTAAAGGGTTAGGATTACTATTAGGTTTAAGGTGGTAGGGCTTAGGGTTAGAGGGTTAGGGATAGAGGGTTAGGGTTAGAGAATTGAGGGTAAGGGTAAGAGGGTTACAGGATTAGGGTTAGAGTTAGGTTCAGGGTTAGGTTTAGTGTTAGAGGGTTAGGGTTAGTGTTTTTGGGTTAGGGTTAGGGTTAGAGGGTTAGGACTAGTGTTAGGGTTAGACTGTTAGGGTTACGGTTAGAGTTAGGGCTTAGGGTTATGGTTAGGTGGTTAGGGTTGAGGTTAGGGTTTTGGGTTAGAGGGTTAGGATTAGAGTTAGGGTTAGGGTTAGGTTTAGGGTTAGGGCTTAGGGTTAGGTTTAGGGTTAGGGATAGGGGGTTAGAGGGTTAGGGTTAGAGGGTTAGGTTTAGAGGGTTGGGGTTAGGGTTTGAGGGTTAAGATTAGGGTTAGATGGTTAAGGTTAGGGTTAGGTTTTGGGATAGAGGGTTAGGGTTATAGTTAGGGTGAGGGTTAGGGTTAGATGGTTAGGGTTAGGGGGTAAGGGTTAGGGTTAGAATTTTGTTTTAGGGGGTTAGGGGTTAGGGTGGGGTTAGGGTTAGGGATAGGGTTAGGATTAGGTGAAGGTTTAGAATTTAGGGTTAGGGTTAGGGGTTAGTGTTATTGTTAGGGTTAGGGTTAGGACTTTGGGTTAGGGTAAGGGGGTTAGGGAGTTAGGGTTAGGGGGTTAGGGTTAGAGTGTTAGGGTTAGAGGGTTAGGGTTAGGGTTTGGGGTTAGGGTTAGATACCGGGTTAGGGTTAGGGTTAGGGAGTTAGGGTTAGGGTTAGGGTTAGGGAGTTAGGGTTAGAGAGTTAGGGTTAGTGGGTTAGGGTTAGAGGGTTAGGGGGTTAGGGTTAGAGGGTTAGAGTTAGGGTTAGAGAGTTAGGGTTAGAGAGCTAGGGTTAGGGTTAGAGGGTTAGGGTTAGGGGGTTAGGGTTAGGGTTAGAGGGTTAGGGTTAGAGGGTTAGGGTTAGGGGTTAGGGTTAGGGGGTTAGGGTTAGGGGGTCAGGGGGTTAGGGTTAGGGTTGGTGTTTGGGGTTTAGGGTTAGGGCTTAGGGTTAGGTATAGGGTTAGGTTTAGGGTTAGGGGTTAGGGGTTAGGGTTAGGGTTAGGGTTAGGGGTTAGGGGTTAGGGGTTAGGGGTTAGGGTTAGGGTTAGGGTTTTGGGTTAGAGGGTTAGGTTTAGAGTTAGTGTTAGGGTTAGGGTTAAGTTTAGGGTTAGGTTTAGGGTTAGGGCTTAGGGTTTAGGGTTAGGGTTAGGGTTGGAGGGTTAGGGTTAGAGGGTTAGGGTTAGAGGGTTATTGTTAAAGGGTTAGGGTTAGAGGGTTAGGGTTAGGGCTAGGGTTAGGGCTAGGGCTAGGATTAGGTTTAGGGGTAGGGTTAGAGGTTAGTGTTAGGGGTTAGGGTTAGGGGTTAGGGTTAGGGTTAAAGTAAGGGCCATAGGGTTAGGGTTAGGGCCATAGGGTTAGGGTTAGGGTTAGGGCCATAGGGTTAGGGGGTTAGGGTTAGAGGGTTAGAATTTAGGGTAAGGGGTTATGGGGTTAGGGGTAGGGGGTTAGGGTTAGATAGGGATAGCTTTAGGGTTGGATAGGGTTTAGGTTTAGGGTCAGGGTTAGAGGGTTGGGGTTAGGGTTAGGGTTAGTGTTAGGGTTAGAGGGTTAGGGTTAAGGGGTTAGGGTTAATGTTAGAGTGTTAGGGTTGGAGGGTTTGGGTTAAAGTTAGGGTTAGGGTTAGATAAAGGGTTCGGGTTAGGGAGTTAGGGTTAGGGTTAGAGAGTTAGGGTTAGGGTTAGAGAGTTAGGGTTAGAGGGTTAGGGTTAGAGTTTTAGGGTTAGAGGGTTAGGGTTTGGGGTTAGGGTGAGGGTTAGGGGGTTAGGGTTAGGGTTATGGGGTTAGGGTTAAGGTTTGGGTTGGGGTTTGCGGATTAGGGTAAGGGCTTAGGGTTAAGGTTAGGG
>NC_138773.1:334166014-334176014 GCF_965119305.1 Pelophylax lessonae | reverse complement strand
GGGTTAGGGCTAGGGTTAGGGCTATGGCTAGGTTTAGGGTTAGGTTTAGGGTTAGGGGTTAGGGTTAGGGTAAGGGCCATAGGGTTAGGGCCATAGGGTTAGGGTTAGGGGTTAGGATTAGAGGGTTAGGGTTAGAATTTAGTTTTAGGGGGTTAGGGTGGGGTTAGGGTTAGGTTAAGGGTTAGGGGTTAGAATGTAGGGTTAGGGTTAGGGGTTAGGGTTAGGGGTTAAGGTTAGTGGGTTAGTGGGTTAGGGGTTGAGAGGGGGTTAGGGGGTAAGGGGGTTATGGATAGGGTTAGGGTTTGAGTGTTAGGGTTAGAGAGTTAGGGTTAGGGTAAGGGTTAGGGTTAGAGAGTTAGGGTTAGGGTTAAGGTTAGAGAGTTAGGGTTAGGGTTAGAGGGTTACTGATAGGGTTAGAGGGTTAGGGGGTTAGGGTTGGGGTTTGGGTGTTAGGGTTAGGGTAAGGGCTTAGGGTTAGGGTTAGAGTTAGGGGTTTGGGTTAGGGGTTAGGGTTAGGGTTATGGTTAGCGTTTTGGGTTAGAGGGTTAGGGTTAGGGTTAGTGTTAGGGTTAGCGATAGGTTTAGGGCTTAGGGTTAGGGGGTTAGAGGAGTAGTGTTAGAGGGTTAGGGTTAGAGGGTTAGGGTTAGGGCTAGGGTTAGGGTTAGGGTTAGGTTTAGGGGTAGGGTTAGTGGTTAGGGTTAGAGGTTAGGGTTAGGGGTTAGGGTTAGGGTTAGAGTAAGGGCCATAGGGTTAGGGCCATAGGGTTAGGGGGTTAGGGTTAGAGTGTTAGGGTTAGGGGTTAGGGGTTAGGGTTAGTGTTAGAGGGTTAGGGTTAGAATTTAGGGTAAGGGGTTATGGGGTTAGGGGTAGGGGGTTAGGGTTAGATAGGGTTAGGTTTAGGGGTTAGGGTGAGGGTTAGGGTAAGGGAGTTAAGGTTAGGGTTAGGGGGTTAGAGGGTTAGGTTTAGGGTTAGGGTTAGGGTTAGGGTTGGGGTTTGGGGGTTAGGGCTTAGGGTTAGGGGTTAGGGTTAGGGTTAGAGTGTTAGGGTTAGAGGGTTAGGGTTAGGGTGTTAGGGATAGGGGAAGAGAGTTAGGGTTAAGGTTAAAGATTTTGGGTTAGGGTTAGGGAGTTAGGGTTAGAGAGTTAGGGTTAGAGAGTTAGGGTTAGGGTTAGAGGGTTATGGTTAGGGGGTTAGGGTAGGGGTAACTGTTAGAGGGTTAGGGTTAGGGTTAGAGGGTTAGGGTTAGAGGGTTAGGATTAGGGGGTTAGGGTTAATGTTAGAGTGTTAGGGTTGGAGGGTTAGGGTTTGGGGTTAGGTTAGGGTTAGGGTTAGATAAAGGGTTCGGGTTAGGGAGTTAGGGTTAGGGTTAGAGAGTTAGGGTTATTGGGTTAGGGTTAGAGTTTTAGGGTTAGAGGGTTAGGGTTAGGGGTTAGGGTGAGGGTTAGGGGGTAAGGGTTAGGGTTATGGGGTTAGGGTTAGCGGATAGGGTTAGAGGGTTAGGGTTAGGGGGTCAGGGGGTTAGGGTTAGGGTTGGTGTTTGGGGGTTAGGGTTAGGGCTTAGGGTTAGGTTTAGGGTTAGGTTTAGGGGTTAGGGTTTAGGGTTTAGGGTTAGGGTTAGGGTTAGGGGTTAGGGTTAGGGGTTAGGGGTTAGGGTTTTGGGTTAGAGGGTTAGAGTTAGAGTTAGTGTTAGGGTTAGGGTTAGGTTTAGGGTTAGGTTTATGGTTAGGGCTTAGGGTTAGGGTTGGAGGGCTAGGGTTAGAGGGTTAGGGTTAGAGGGTTATTGTTAGAGGGTTAGGGTTAGGGTTAGGGCTAGGGTTAGGTTTAGGGTTAGGGTTAGGTTTAGGGGTAGGGTTAGAGGTTAGTGTTAGGGGTTAGGGTTAGGGGTTAGGGTTAGGGTTAGAGTAAGGGCCATAGGGTTAGGGTTAGGGCCATAGGGTTAGGGTTAGGGTTTGAGGGTTAGGTTTAGGGGTTAGGGTTAGGGGGTTAGGGTTAGAGGGTTAGGGTTAGAATTTAGGGTAAGGGGTTATGGGGTTAGGGGTAGGGGGTTAGGGTTAGATAGGGATAGCTTTAGGGTTGGATAGGGTTTAGGTTTAGGGTCAGGGTTAGAGGGTTGGGGTTAGGGTTAGGGTTAGGGCTTAGGGTTAGTGTTAGGGTTAGGGCTAGGGCTAGGGCTAGGGTTAGGGTTTGGTTTTGGGCTATGGTTTGAGTTATGGTTAGTGATAGGATTAGGTTTAGATCTAAGGTTAGGGTTAAAGGGTTAGGGTTTTTGTTAAGGTTATGGGATTAGTGTTAGGTTAAGGGATAGAGGGTTGGGTAAGGGTTAGAGTTGGGGTGTTAGGGTTATGGGTTAGGGTTAAGGGTTTAGGGTTAGCGGATAGGGTTAAAGGGTTAGGGTTAAATTTTAGGTTTAGGGTTAGGGGTTAGGGTTTGTGTTAGGGCTAGGGTTAGCGTTAGGGCTAAGGTTATGGTTAGGGGTTAGTATAGGAAGTTAGGGTTAGGATTAGGGTTAGAGGGTTAGGGCTAGGGTTAGAGGGTTAGGGTTAGGGATATGGTTAGGGTTAGGGGTTAGGGTTAGGAAGTTTGGGTTAGGGTTAGGGTTAGAGGGTTAGGGTTAGGTTTAGGGTTAGGGCTTAGGGTTAGGGTTAGAGGGTTAGGGTTAGAGGGTTATTGTTAGAGGGTTAGGGTTAGTGGGTTAGGGTTAGGGTTAGGATTAGGGCTAGGGCTAGGGTTAGGTTTAGGGCAAGGGCTAGGGTTAGGTTTAGGGTTAGGGTTAGGTTTAGGGTTAGAGGTTAGGGTTAGGGTTAAGAGTTAGGGTTAGGGTTAGAGTAAGGGCCATAGGGTTAGGGTTAGGGTCATAGGGTTAGGGGGGTAGGGTTAGGGTTTGAGGGTTAGGGGGTTAGGGTTAGGGGGTTAGGGTTAGAGGGTTAGGTTTAGGGTTAGTTAGCTTTTGGGGGTTAGGATGAGCGTTAGAGGTTTAGGGATTGAGGGTTAGGGTTAGAGTTAGTTTTAGGGGGTAAGGGGGTTAGGGGGTTAGGGTTAGGGTTTGGGGTTAGGGTTAGATACAGGGTTATGGTTAGGGAGTTAGGGTTAGGGTTAGAGAGTTAGGGTTAAAGAGTTAGGGTTAGGATTGGTGTTTGGGGGTTAGGGTTAGGGCTTAGCGTTAGGGTTGGGGTTAGGTTTAGGGGTTAGGGTTAGGGTTAAGGCTTAGGGTTAGGGTTTGGGTTAGAAGGTTAGGGTTAGGGTTAGAGAGTTAGGGTTAGGGTTAGAGGGTTAGGGATAGGGTTAGAGGGTTAGGGTTAGGGGGTTAGGGTTAGAGGGTTAGGGTTAGGGGGTTAGGGTAGGGGTAAAGGTTAGAGGGTTAGGGTTAGGGTTAGAGGGTTAGGGTTAGAGGGTTAGGGATATGGTTAGAGGTTTAAGGTTAGGGGGTTAGGTGGTTATGGTTAAGGTTAGAGTGTTAGGGTTAGGGTTTGGGGTTAGGGTTAGATAAAGGGTTCAGGTTAGGGAGTTAGGGTTAGGGTTAGAGAGTTAGGGTTAGGGTTAGAGGGTTAGGGTTAGGGTTAGGGTTAGAGGGTTAGGGTTAGGGTAAGGGTTAGAGGTTTAGGGTTAGAGGGTTAGGGTTAGGGGTTAGGGTGAGGGTTAGGGGGTTAGGGTTATGGGGTTAGGGGGTTAGGGTTAAGGTTGGGGTTTGTGGGTTAGGGTTAGGGTAAGGGCTTAGGGTTAAGGTTAGGGTAATGTTTAGGGGTTATGGGTTTGGGTTAGGGTTAGGGGTTAGGGTTAGGGTTAGGGTTTTGGTTAGGGTTAGGTTTAGGGTTAGGTTTAGGGTTAGGGCTTAGGATTTGGGTTAGGGGGTTAGAGGGTTTGGGTTAGAGGGTTAGGGTTATAGGGTTAGGGTTAGAGGGTTAGGATTGGGGTTAGGGTTAGGGTTAGTGCTAGGGCTGGGGTTAGGGTTAGGGTTAGGGCTAGGGTTAGGGCTATGGTTAGGGTTAGGGTTAGGTTTAGGGTTAGGGGTTAGGGTTAGGTTTAGGGTTAGGGTAAGGGTAAAGGTTAGGTCTAGGGTTAGGGCTAGGGTTGGGGTTAAGGTTAGGGTTAGGTTTAGGGTTAGGGGTTAGGGTTAGGGGTTAGGATTAGGAGTTACTGTTAGGGTTAGAGTAAGGGCCATAGGGTTAGGGTTAGGGCCATAGGGTTAGGGTTAGGGAGTTAGGGTTAGAGGGCTAGGGTTAGGGTTAGAGTGTTAGGGTTAGGGTTGGGGTTTGGGTTAGGGGTTAGGGTTAGAGGGTTAGAGGGTTAGAGGGATAGAGGGTTTGAGGGTTAGGGTTAGAATTTAGGGTATGGGGTTATGGGGTAGGGGGTTAGGGTTATATAGGGATAGCTTTAACCGGTTGCCAACCGCCGCACGACTATATACTGTGGCGGTCAGCCCCGGCCAGGTTAGGGGTTAGGGTTAGGGGGTTAAGGGGTTAGGGTTAGAGGGTTAGGGTTAGAGTTGGGGTTTATTGGTTAGGGTTAGGGTTAGGGTTAGGTTTAGGGGTTAGGGGTTAGGGGTTAGGGTAAGGGGTTAGGGTTAGGGTTAGGGTTTTGGGTTAGAGGGTTAGGGTTAGGGTTAGAGTAAGTGTTAGGGTTAGGTTTAGGGTCAGGGCTTAGGGTTAGGGTTAGGGTTAAGGTTAGGGGGTTAGAGGGTTAGGGTTAAAGGGTTAGGGTTAGAGGGTTAGGGTTAGGATTAGAGGGTTAGGGTTAGAGGGTTAGGGTTAGGGTTAGGGTTAGGGTTAGGGGTTAGGTTGAGGGTTAGGGTTAGGGGGTTACGGGGTTAGGGTTAGGGTTGGGGTTAGGGTGTTAGGGTTAGGGTAAGGGCTTACGGTTAGGGTTAGGGGTTAGGGTTAGGGTTAGGGGTTAGGGTTAGGGTTAGGGTTAGAGGGTTGGGGTTAGAGGGTTAGGGTTAGAGGGTTAGGGGTTAGGGGTTAGGTTGAGGGTTAGGGTTAGGGGGTTACGGGGTTAGGGTTGGGGTTTGGGTGTTAGGGTTAGGGTAAGGGCTTAGGGTTAGGGGTTAGGGTTAGGGGTTAGGGTTTATGGATGTTAGGGTTAGAGGGTTAGGGGGTTAGGGGGTTAGGGTTAGGGTTGGGGTTTGGGTGTTAGGGTTAAGTGTAAGGGCTTTGGGTTAGGGTTAGGGGTTAGGGTTAGGGGTAAGGGGTTAGGGTTCGGGTTAGGGTTAGAGTTAGTGTTAGGGTAAGGGATAGGTATAGGGTTAGGGCTTAGGGTTAGGGTTAGAGGGTTAGGGTTAGAGAGTTAGAGGGTTAGGGTTAGGGTTAGGGTTAGGGCTAGGGTTAGGGTTAGGGTTAGGGTTAGGTTTAGGAGTTGGGTTAGGGGTTAGGTGTTAGGGTTAGGGGTTAGGGTTAGGGGTTAGGGTTAGGGATAGAGTAATGGCCATAGGGTTAGGGTTAGGGCCATAGGGTTGGGGTTAGAGTTAGAGTATTAGGGTTAGGGTTGGGGGTTAGGGGTTAGGGTTAGTGTTAGAGGGTTAGGGTTAGAATTTAGGGTAAGGGGTTATGGGGTTAGGGGTAGGGGGTAAGGGTTAGATAGGGTTAGGGTTAGGTTTAGGGGTTAGGGGTTAGGGTAAGGGTTAGGGGTTAGGGTGAGGGTTAGGGTGAGGGGGTTAAGGTTAGGGGGTTAGAGGGTTAGGGTTAGGGGGTTAGAGGGTTAGGGTTGGGGTTTGGGGGTTAGGGCTTAGGGTTAGGGTTAGGTTTAGGGGTTAGGGGTTAGGGTTTAGGGTCAGGGTTTTGGGTAAGAGGGTTGGTTAGGGTTAGAGTTAGTGTTAGGGTTAGGTTTAGGGCTTAGGGTTAGGGTTAGGGGGTTAGAGGGTTAGGGTTAGAGGGTTAGGGTTAAAGGGTTAGGGTTAGAGGGTTAGAGGGTTAGGGTTAGGGTTAGGGTTAGTGCTAGGGCTAGGGTTAGGGTTAGGGCTAGGTTTAGGGCTATGGCTAGGGTTAGTGTTAGGTTTAGGGTTAGGGGTTAGGGTTAGGGTAAGGGCCATAGGGTTAGGGCCATAGGGTTAGGGTTAGGGGTTAGGATTAGAGGGTTAGGGTTAGAATTTAGTTTTAGGGGGTTAGGGGTTAGGGTGGGGTTAGGGTGGGGTTAGGGTTAGGTTAAGGGTTAGGGGTTAGAATGTAGGGTTAGGGGTTAGGGTTAGGGGTTAGGGGTTAGGGTTAGGGTTAGGGTTAGGGTTTTGGGTTAGAGGGTTAGGGTTAGAGTTAGTGTTAAGGTTAGTGGGTTAGTGGGTGAGGGGGTTAGGGGGTTAGGGTGTTAGGGGGTTAGAGAGTTAGGGTTAGAGTGTTAGGGTTAGAGAGTTAGGGTTAGGGTAAGGGTTAGGGTTAGAGAGTTAGGGTTAGGGTTAGAGAGTTAGGGTTAGGGTTAGAGGGTTAGGGATAGGGTTAGAGGGTTAGGGTTAGGGTTAGAGGGTTGGGGTTAGGGGTTTAGGGGTTAGGGTAAGGGTTAGGGGCTTAGGGGCTTAGGGGGTTAGGGTTAGGGTTAGGGTTGGGGTTTGGGTGTTAGGGTTAGGGTAAGGGCTTAGGGTTAGGGTTAGGGTTAGAGTTAGGGGTTAGGGTTAGGGGTTAGGGTTATGGTAAGCGTTTTGGGTTAGAGGGTTAGGGTTAGAGTTAGTGTTAGGGTTAGCGATAGGTTTAGGGTTAGGGGGTTAGAGGGTTAGTGTTAGAGTGTTAGGGTTAGAGGGTTAGGGCTAGGGCTAGGGCTAGGGTTAGGGTTAGGTTTAGGGGTAGGGTTAGGGGTTAGGGTTAGGGGTTAGGGTTAGGGGTTAGGGTTAGGGTGAGAGTAAGGGCCATAGGGTTAGGGCCATAGGGTTAGGGTTAGAGGGTTAGGGTTAGGGTTAGAGTGTTAGGGTTAGGGTTAGGGGTTAGGGTTAGTGTTAGAGGGTTAGGGTTAGAATTTTGGGTAAGGGGTTATGGGGTTAGGGGTAGAGGGTTAGGGTTAGATAGGGTTAGGTTTAGGGGTTAGGGGTTAGGGGTTAGGGGTTAGGGTGAGGGTTAGGGTTAGGGTTAGGGAGTTAAGGTTAGGGGGTTAGAGGGTTAGGGTTAGGGTTGGGGTTTGGGGGTTAGGGCTTAGGGTTAGGGGTTAGGGTTAGGGTTAGAGTGTTAGGGTTAGAGGGCTAGGGTTAGGGAGTTAGGGATAGGGGAAGAGAGTTAGGGTTAAGGTTAAAGAGTTTGGGTTAGGGTTAGGGAGTTAGGGTTAGAGAGTTAGGGTTAGAGAGTTAGGGTTAGGGTTAGAGGGTTATGGTTAGGGTAGGGGTAAGGGTTAGAGGGTTAGGGTTAGAGGGTTAGGGGGTTAGGGTTAGAGGGTTAGGGTTTGGGGTTAGGGTTGGGTTAGATAAAGTGTTTGGGTTAGGGAGTTAGGGTTAGGGTTAGAGAGTTAGGGTTAGTGTTAGAGGGTTAGGGTTAGAGGGTTAGGGTTAGAGGGTTAGGGTTAGGGTGAGGGTTAGGGGGTTAGGGTTAGGGTTAGGGGGTTAGGGTAAAGGTTAGGGTTGGGGTTTGCGGGTTAGGGTAAGGGCTTAGGGTTAAGGTTAGGGTAATGTTTAGGGGTTAGGGGTTAGGGTTAGGGGTTAGGGGTTATGGGTTAGGGTTAGGGTTTTGAGTTAGCGGGTTAGGGTTAGGGTTTGAGTTAGGGTTTGGGTTAGGGTTAGGGTTAGGTTTAGGGTTAGGGCTTAGGGTTTTGGTTAGGGTTAGGGGGTGAGAGGTTTAGAGGATTATGGTTAGAGGGTTAGGGTTAGAGGGTTAGGGTTAGGGTTAGAGGGTTAGGATTGGGGTTAGGGTTATAGCTAGGGCTAGGGTTAGGGTAAAGGTTAGGTCTAGGGTTAGGGTTAGGGCTAGGGTTGGGGTTAGGGTTAGGTTTAGGGGTAGGGTTAGGGGTTAGGGTTAGGTTTAGGGGTTACTGTTAGGGCTAGAGTAAGGGCCATAGGGTTAGGGTTAGGGCCATAGGGTTAGGGTTAGGGGGTTAGGTTTAGAGGGTTAGGGTTAGGGTTAGAGTGTTAGGGTTAGGGGTTAGGGTTAGGGTTAGAGGGTTAGAGTGTTAGAGGGTTAGGGTTAGAATTTATTGTAAGGGGTTATGGGGTTAGGGGTAGGGGTTAGGGTTAGATAGGGATAGCTTTAAGGTTGGATAGGGTTTAGGTTTAGGGTCAGGGTTAGAGGGTTGGGGTTAGGATTAGGGTTAGGGCTTAGGGTTAGTGTTAGGGTCAGGGCTAGGGTTAGGGTTAGGTTTAGGGCTATGGTTTGGGTTATGTTTAGTTATAGGATTAGGTTTAGGGCTAATGTTAAGGTTAGAGGGTTAGGGTTTTGGTTAAGGTTATGGAATTAGTGTTATGTTAAGGGATAGAGGGTTGGGGTTAGGGTTAGAGTTGGGGTGTAAGGGTTATGGGTTAGGGTTAAGGGTTTAGAGTTAGAGGGTTAGGGTTAAAGGTTAGGTTTAGTGTTAGGGGTTAGGGTTTTCGTTAGGGCTAGGGTTAGGGCTAAGGTTACGGTTAGGGGTTAGGGTTAGGAAGTTAGGGTTTGGGTTAGGGTTAGAGGGTTAGGGTTAGTATTTTAGGATTAGGGGCTTAGGGTTAGAGGGTTAGAGTAAGAGTTTGCGGTTGGGGGTTAGGATGAGCGTTAGAGGTTTAGGGTTATGGCGTTAGGGTTAGGGTTAAAGGGTTAGGATTACTATTAGGTTTAAGGTGGTAGGGCTTAGGGTTAGAGGGTTAGGGATAGAGGGTTAGGGTTAGAGAATTGAGGGTAAGGGTAAGAGGGTTACAGGATTAGGGTTAGAGTTAGGTTTAGGGTTAGGTTTAGTGTTAGAGGGTTAGGGTTAGTGTTTTTGGGTTAGGGTTGGAGGGTTAGGACTAGTGTTAGGGTTAGACTGTTAGGGTTATGGTTAGAGTTAGGGCTTAGGGCTATGGTTAGGGGGTTAGGGTTGAGGTTAGGGTTTTGGGTTAGAGGGTTAGGAATAGAGTTAGGGTTAGGGTTGGGTTTAGGGTTAGGGCTTAGGGTTAGGTTTGGGGTTAGGGTTAGGGATAGAGGGTTAGAGGGTTAGGGTTAGAGTGTTAGGTTTAGAGAGTTGGGGTTAGGGTTTGAGGGTTACGATTAGGGTTAGACGATTAAGGTTAGGGTTAGGTTTAGGGATAGAGGGTTAAGGTTATAGTTAGGGTGAGGGTTAGGGCTAGATGGTTAGGGTTAGGGTTAGGGGTTAGTGTTATTGTTAGGGTTAGGAGTTTGGGTTAGGGTAAGGGGGTTAGGGAGTTAGGGTTAGGGGGTTAGGGTTAGAGTGTTAGGGTTAGAGGGTTAGGGTTTGGGGTTAGGGTTAGATACCGGGTTAGGGAGTTAGGGTTAGGGTTAGGGAGTTAGGGCTAGAGAGTTAGGGTTAGGGTTAGAGAGTTAGGGTTAGGGTTAGAGGGTTAGGGGGTTAGGGTTAGAGGGTTAGGGTTAGGTTTAGAGAGTTAGGGTTAGGGTTAGAGAGCTATGGTTAGGGTTAGAGGGTTAGGGGGTTAGGGTTAGGGTTAGAGGGTTAGGGTTAGAGGGTTAGGGTTAGAGGGTTAGGGTTAGGGGTTAGGGTTAGGGTTTGGGGGTTAGGGTTAAGGGTTAGGGGGTTAGGGTTAGGGTTGGTGTTTGGGGGTTAGGGTTAGGGCTTAGGGTTAGGTTTAGGGTTAGGTTTAGGGTTTAGGGTTAGGGTTAGGGGTTAGGGTTAGGGGTTAGGGGTTAGGGTTAGGGTTAGAGTTAGTGTTAGGGTTAGGTTTAGGGTTAGGTTTAGGGTTAGGGCTTAGGGTTAGTGTTAGGGTTAGAGGGTTAGGGTTAGAGGGTTAGGGTTAGAGGGTTATTGTTAGAGGGTTAGGGTTAGAGGGTTAGGGTTAGGGCTAGGGTTAGGGTTAGGGCTAGGGTTAGGTTTAGGGTTAGGGTTAAGTTTAGGGGTAGGGTTAGAGGTTAGTGTTAGGGGTTAGGGTTAGGGGTTAGGGTTAGGGTTAGAGTAAGGGC
>NC_138773.1:334158514-334161014 GCF_965119305.1 Pelophylax lessonae | reverse complement strand
TACAACTGAAGATGGCATGATTCATGGCATTGAGTTAATGTAATGTAATGTTACAGCCCATCCCCCCCTCCTGTTCCTGTTACAGGATTAGGGTTAGAGTTAGGTTTAGGGTTAGGTTTAGTGTTAGAGGGTTAGGGTTAGCGTTTGTGGGTTAGGGTTAGGGTTAGGGTTAGAGTTAGAGGGTTAGGACTAGGGTTAGGGTTAGACGGTTAGGGTTACGGTTAGAGTTAGAGCTTAGGGTTAAGGGTTAGGGGTTTCAGTTTGGGTTAGAGGGTTAGATTTAGAGGGTTAGTGTTAGGGTGTTATGGTGAGGGTTAGAGGGTTAGTGTTAGAGTTAGAGGGTTAGGGTTAAGGTTAGGGTTAGAGGGTTAAGGTTAGGGTTAGAGGGTTAGGATTAGGGTTCGGGTTAGGGTTAGAGGGTTAGGGTAAGAGTTAGCGTTTTTTGGTTAGGATGAGGGTTAGAGGGTTAGGGTTATGGGGTTAGGGTTAGGGTTAGAGAATTAGGGTTAAGGTTAATAGGTTAGGGTTAGAGGGTTAGGGTTTGAGGGTTAGGGTTTGAGGGTTAGGGTGTTAGGGTTAGGGTGTTAGGGTTAGGGTGTTAGGGTTAGGGTGTTAAGGTTTGGGTTAGAGGGTTAGGGATAGGGTTAGATGGTCAGGGTTTAAATTTAGGGTAAGGGGTTATGGGTTTAGGGGTAGGGGGTTAGGGTTAGGGGGTTAGGGTTTGGGTGTTAGGGTTAGGGTTAGTAGGTTAAGATTAGGGGGTTAGGGATAGAGGGTTAGGGTAAGAGTTAGCATTTGGGGGTTAGGATGAGGGTTAGAGGGTTAGGGTTATGGGGTTAGGGTTAGAGGGTTAGGGTTACTATTAGGGTTAGGGTGGTAGGGTTAGAGGGTTAGGGTTAGAGAATTAAGGTTAGGGTTAGTAGGTTACAGGATTGGGTTTAGGGTTACAGTTAGGGTTAGGATTAGGTTTAGGGTAAGGTTTAGGGTTAGAGGGTGAGGGTTGCAGGGTTAGGGTTTGTGGGTTAGGGTTAAGGAGTTAGGGTTAGGGTTAGAGTGTTAGGGTTAGAGGGTTAGGGTTAGAGTTAGGGCTTAGGGTTAGGGGTTAGGGGTTTTGGTTAGGGTTAGAGGGTTCGGATTTTGGTTAGAGGGTTAAGGTTAGAGGGTTAGGGTTATAGGGTTAGGGTTAGGGCTAAGGTGTTAGGGTTAGAGGGTTAGGGTTAGGATTAGAGGGTTAAGGTTAGAGGGTTAGGATTGGGGTTAGAGGGTTAGGGTTAGGGATAGGGTTAGAGGGTTAAGGTTAGAATTTAGGGTAAGGGGTAAGGGGTAAGGGGTTAGGGTTTAGATAGGGATAGCTTTAGGGTTGTATAGGGTTAGGGTTTGGGGTTAGAGTTAGGGTTAGGCTTTAGGGTTAGTGTTAGGGTTAAGGGTTAGGGCTTAGGGTTAGTGTTAGGGTTAGGGTTAGGGCTAGGGTTAGGGTTAGGGCTATGGTTAGGGTTAGGGTTAGTGATAGGATTAGGTTTAGTGCTAAGGTTAGGGTTAGATGGTTAGGGTTATGGTTAAGGTTATGGGATTAGTGTTAGGTTAAGGGATAGAGGGTTAAGGGGTAAGGATTAGAGTTGGGGTGCTAGGGTTAGGGTTAAGGGGTTAGGGTTAGCGGATAGATTTTGAGGGTTAGGGTTAGGGGTTAGGTTTAGGGTTAGGGGGTTATTGTTAGGGTTTAGGGTTAGTGTTAGGGCTATGGTTAGGGTTAGGGCTAGGGCTAAGGTTAGTGTTAGGGTTAGGGTTAGAGGGTTAGGGTTAGGGGGTTAGTGTTAGAGGGTTAGGGTAAGAGTTAGCGGTTAGGGGTTAGGGTTAGGGTTTGTGTTAGGGTTTGGGTTAGGGTTAGGGTTAGGTTTAGGGTTAGGGCTTAGGGTTTTGGTTAGGGTTAGGGGGTGAGAGGTTTAGAGGATTATGGTTAGAGGGTTAGGGTTAGAGGGTTAGGGTTAGGGTTAGGGTTAGAGGGTTAGGATTGGGGTTAGGGTTATAGCTAGGGCTAGGGTTAGGGTAAAGGTTAGGTCTAGGGTTAGGGTTAGGGCTAGGGTTGGGGTTAGGGTTAGGTTTAGGGGTAGGGTTAGGGGTTAGGGTTAGGTTTAGGGGTTACTGTTAGGGCTAGAGTAAGGGCCATAGGGTTAGGGTTAGGGCCATAGGGTTAGGGTTAGGGGGTTAGGTTTAGAGGGTTAGGGTTAGAGTGTTAGGGTTAGGGGTTAGGGTTAGGGTTAGAGGGTTAGAGTGTTAGAGGGTTAGGGTTAGAATTTATTGTAAGGGGTTATGGGGTTAGGGGTAGGGGTTAGGGTTAGATAGGGATAGCTTTAAGGTTGGATAGGGTTTAGGTTTAGGGTCAGGGTTAGAGGGTTGGGGTTAGGATTAGGGTTAGGGCTTAGGGTTAGTGTTAGGGTCAGGGCTAGGGTTAGGGTTAGGTTTAGGGCTATGGTTTGGGTTATGTTTAGTTATAGGATTAGGT
>NC_138773.1:334031014-334151014 GCF_965119305.1 Pelophylax lessonae | reverse complement strand
AGGGTTAGGGTTATGGGGTTAGGGTTAGAGAATTAGGGTTAAGGTTAATAGGTTAGGGTTAGAGGGTTAGGGTTTGAGGGTTTGAGGGTTAGGGTGTTAGGGTTAGGGTGTTAGGGTTAGGGTGTTAGGGTTAGGGTGTTAAGGTTTGGGTTAGAGGGTTAGGGATAGGGTTAGATGGTCAGGGTTTAAATTTAGGGTAAGGGGTTATGGGTTTAGGGGTAGGGGGTTAGGGTTTGGGTGTTAGGGTTAGGGTTAGTAGGTTAAGATTAGGGGGTTAGGGATAGAGGGTTAGGGTAAGAGTTAGCATTTGGGGGTTAGGATGAGGGTTAGAGGGTTAGGGTTATGGGGTTAGGGTTAGAGGGTTAGGGTTACTATTAGGGTTAGGGTGGTAGGGTTAGAGGGTTAGGGTTAGAGAATTAAGGTTAGGGTTAGTAGGTTACAGGATTGGGTTTAGGGTTACAGTTAGGGTTAGGATTAGGTTTAGGGTAAGGTTTAGGGTTAGAGGGTGAGGGTTGCAGGGTTAGGGTTTGTGGGTTAGGGTTAAGGAGTTAGGGTTAGGGTTAGAGTGTTAGGGTTAGAGGGTTAGGGTTAGAGTTAGGGCTTAGGGTTAGGGGTTAGGGGTTTTGGTTAGGGTTAGAGGGTTCGGATTTTGGTTAGAGGGTTAAGGTTAGAGGGTTAGGGTTATAGGGTTAGGGTTAGGGCTAAGGTGTTAGGGTTAGAGGGTTAGGGTTAGGATTAGAGGGTTAAGGTTAGAGGGTTAGGATTGGGGTTAGAGGGTTAGGGTTAGGGATAGGGTTAGAGGGTTAAGGTTAGAATTTAGGGTAAGGGGTAAGGGGTAAGGGGTTAGGGTTTAGATAGGGATAGCTTTAGGGTTGTATAGGGTTAGGGTTTGGGGTTAGAGTTAGGGTTAGGCTTTAGGGTTAGTGTTAGGGTTAAGGGTTAGGGCTTAGGGTTAGTGTTAGGGTTAGGGTTAGGGCTAGGGTTAGGGTTAGGGCTATGGTTAGGGTTAGGGTTAGTGATAGGATTAGGTTTAGTGCTAAGGTTAGGGTTAGATGGTTAGGGTTATGGTTAAGGTTATGGGATTAGTGTTAGGTTAAGGGATAGAGGGTTAAGGGGTAAGGATTAGAGTTGGGGTGCTAGGGTTAGGGTTAAGGGGTTAGGGTTAGCGGATAGATTTTGAGGGTTAGGGTTAGGGGTTAGGTTTAGGGTTAGGGGGTTATTGTTAGGGTTTAGGGTTAGTGTTAGGGCTATGGTTAGGGTTAGGGCTAGGGCTAAGGTTAGTGTTAGGGTTAGGGTTAGAGGGTTAGGGTTAGGGGGTTAGTGTTAGAGGGTTAGGGTAAGAGTTAGCGGTTAGGGGTTAGGATGAGGATGAGAGGGTTAGGGTTATGAGGTTAGGATTAGGGTTCGGCTTAGGGTTAGAGGGTTAGGGATAGGGTTATAGGGTTAGGGTTAGAATTTAGGGTAAGGGGTTATGGGGTTAGGGGTAGATAGGGATAGCTTTAGGGTTGGATAGGGTTAGGGTTTAGGGTTAGGGTCAGGTTTAGAGGGTTAGGGTGTTAGGGTTAGAGGATTGGGGTTAGGGTTTGAGGGTTAAGGTTAGGGTTAGAGGGTTAAGGTTAGGGCTAGGTTTAGGGATAGAGGGTTAGAGGGTTAGGGTTAGAGTTAGAGTTAGGGTGAGGGTTAGGGTTAGAGGGTTAGGATTTTGTGTTAGAGTTAGGTTTAGGGTTAGGGCATAGGGCTATTGTTAGGGTTAGGGCTAAGGCTATGGTTAGGTTTAGGGTTAAGGCTATGGTTAGGGATATGGTTAAGGTTAGTGGTTAGGGTTATGGGGTTAGGGTTAGGGTTAGTGCTTAGGTTTAGGGGTTAGAGTTAGAGACAGTAGACAAACGGAAGGGTTTTGACTCAGGAAACCGATCATGGACCCACCCTAAAGGTCAAAGTTCAGTTTGTGTGGCCTCAGAGGTCAAAGGTTAGGGTTAGGATTAGGGGTTAGGGCTAGTGTGAGGGTTCGTGTTAGGTTTAGGGTTGGGTTAGGGTTGGGTTAGGGTTAGTGCTGGGGCTAGGTCTTGGGATATGTGTTAGGGTTATGGTTAAGGGTTATGGTTAAGGGTTAGGGTTAGATACTTAGGGTTAGTGATAGAGTAAAAGTTTGGGTTAGGGTAAGGGTTAGATACATAGGGTTAGGGTTAGATACATAGGCTTAGGGTTAGATACGGGTTAGGGTTAGTGGGTTAAGGTTATAGGGTTAGGGTTAGCGTTAGGGATAGGGGTTAGCGGTCAGGGTTTGGGGCTAGGGGATAGGGTTAGGGTTCTGGTTATGGGTTAGGGGTTATGTTTAGGAATTAGGGTTCGGGTTAGGGGTTAGGGATTAGAGATGGCCTTGCGGTTCGCCCGGCGGTCGGTTCGCGGCGAATTTTGCTTGTTCGCTACCCACCAAGTTTGCGAACACATGGCGTCGTTCGCGGCGGCCATATTAGTTTACATTGGGGAGAACTTTGACCCATGACACAGCCGTCAGGTGGAACGGGAAATTTAAACATTCCAGCAAATGGACAGTCCCCCTACCCTATAAATAGACCTGACCTGGCGGCCATATCACATTCCGCTTTCTGCCAGTGTAGGGAGAGGTCTGCTGTGCTCGTCAGGGAGAGTTTGCTAGACACATATAGCGCTGTGAAGATCCACAAAAGTCTTTTTCAGGGCTGGTATTTCGGTATAGGCCTTCTACAGTCTCTTTTCAGGTTAGAGACAGGTATCCTGTCGGTGCTTTAGGGGCAGTTAGAGATCGGCTGCAGTCACACAAATCGCTATGTTAATGTCCACAAAAGTCCTTTTCAGGGCTGGTATTTTGGTATAGGTCCAGTCTCTCTTCAGTATAGGGACAGGTTATCCAGTCTGTGCTGTAGGGGCAATTAGAGATTGTCATCTGCAGTGACACAAATCGCTCTGTTATTGTCCACAAAAGTCATTTAAAGTGCTGCAATGTATAGTATATTATCTATAGGTCTATTACAGTCTATTACAGTCTCTTTAGTATAGGTCTATTACAGTCTCTTTAGTATAGGGGCAGGTATCCAGTCTGTGCTGTAGGGGCAGTTAGAGATCATCAGCAGTGACACAAATCGCTTTGTCAATGTCCACAAAAGTCATTTAAAAGGGCTGCAATTTTTTTGGTATTGCTGTGCAGTGCACTAAAAAGGGGGTGGGGGTGGGGGAGGGGGGTAATCCACGGTATAATATACTAATGTAGAAAGCATATTATAGTTGATTAGTAGTATTATTGTGCACTGTGCAGCATTGTGACAGGTGTGGTGGTGAGACTGAGCGTTTCTGCAGCAACACTACACACAGTGACAAAAGCACTTATAATGTATTATAACTGGTGTGATAGACCAATTGCCCCCCCCCCCCCCCCAATATCACATATTGAAGTGGGGTGTTATTTAACAGTATAATTTTCTAAGAGTGTATTTTAGTCCTGCAAAAATATGGCCTCTTGCTGTGTAAACAGCGCTACACACAGTGACAACAGTTACTGCCCAATTATTTGTAGAACTGGTGTAATAAACCTGTGGCCCCCCAATACCACATATTGAAGTGGGGTGTTATCTGAGTATACTTTTACATGTTCATTTGTGTCATGCAACAATATTGCCTCGTTTGCTGAGTGAAGTCTGATACACACAGCACCAAACTCACTGGCCAATTTTTTGAACTGGTGTGATACACCAATGCCCCCCCTCCCCAATACCACATATTGAAGTGGGGTGTTATTTAACAGTATAATTTTCTAAGATTGTATTTTAGCCCTGCAAAGATTTGGCCTCTTGTTGTGTAAACAGTGCTACACAGAGTGACAACAGTTACTGGCCAATTATTTGTAGAACTGGTGTGATAAACCTGTGCCCCCCCCCCCCCCCAATACCACAGATTGAAGTGAGGTGTTATTTAACAGTATACTTTTCTAAGATTGTATTTTAGTCCTGCAAACATTTGGCCTCTTTTGCTGTGTTAACTGTGCTACACACAGTGACAACAGTTACTGGCCAATTATTTGTAGAACTGGCGGACTGACGGACCGGCAGATAGGGAGGAGAGGCAGGCAGAACTTGCATTGCACAAGAGGTACAAAGCAGACTGCAAATGTATCAGGAGTGAGCCATCAACCATGTACAGTCACATCTGGCGCTCCCAGGACGCCGGCACATGTCTCCGCAGTGTGGGCTTTTTTTAATGTGTCCGTTGCTGACACCAGTGTTGCCATCTGCAGCCTTTGCAGTCAACGCATAAGTCGTGGTAAGCCCAACACTCACCTAGGGACAATCGCCTTAAGAAGGCACCTGAAATCCGCCATCACCAAGCCCAGTGGGAGCAACACCGTCAGAGCCCACAAAGCCACACTCCTTGCTCTCACCATCTAGCCTCTTCTCCTTCTCCTGTCTCCTCACAGTTGTCCAACACTCCACCTTCCATGATGCCGTCGTCACGTTGTTCTGGAAAAAGGCAGGCTTCTGTGGCTCAAATGTTGGCTGAGAAGGACCGGGCCAAGACTGCGTTCATACTCCCCATGGGACTATTCGAATTTAACAGAATGCCATTCAGGCTATCCAATGCCCCGAGCACCTTCGAGCGGCTGATGGAGAAGTGTCTGGGAGACCTGAATTTTGAAGCAACCTTGATATACTTGGATGATATCATTGTATACTCCGCTACTTTTCAAGAACACCTAGACCGACTAGGACAGGTACTCAAGTGGTTGCGATCCCATGGCCTGAAGATAAAGCCAAAGAAGTGTCATCTCTTCAAGAGGAAGATAGAGTACCTAGGCCATACGGTGTCCCAAGATGGGGTGCTGCCATCTCGAGACAAAATGGCTGCAATACAACAATGGCCAGCTCCCAGAACACTGCGGAAGTTAAAGGCTTTCCTCGGTCTGACCGGATATTACCGGCGATTCATCAAAGACTACGCAAAGATAGCGGGCCCTCTGAATGAGCTGCAGAGAGGAACAGCTGGGAGGCCCAAGGGTCAAAGTGTCCCCTGGGGACAGAAGCAGGAAGAGGCCTTCCAGGCCCTGAAAGAAACCCTGACATCGGCCCCCATCTTGGCTTATGCTGACTGTAACGGAACCGTCGACCCACACCGTGCTTGTGGTCTTCCGTCAGTATAAGGCTTCCTCCAGTCTGGACATATAGAGATATTCCAGTCGCCCCCCATACAAAACTAGCCTGAACTTAGCTTGTATGTCTCTGAAAGCAACTAACTCCTTTATTAAAACAAGCAGTAGACTTTTATACACTTGAGAAGCATGACAGTCACTACATGAACAATGGCCTGAATATTTACATAAAAGCATCACATAATGAATAGATAACGAGGTACAGCTGACTCATGGCTAATCCCATCTAGACAAGGTTATCATTCACATGCTAATTAGCTCAGCGTACTTAAGTCAGCCTGGAAGCCCAGACTGCTGGCAACAAAAGTAAAACAAGATACAAATACACATATTATAGTGTAAATACTGAGAACCCACAGTAAACAATAGATGATCAAATCAACATGATTTACAATCCATGGAAGACAGGTGTTTGAGCTGATGGCATGCATCTGTTACAAGTCTGACCAACTGAGCAGTCCAAACCATCAATTTATCTGTCACATAGTTTTTTTTCAGTCTCAGTGACGGCGAGTACCGTCACATATCTTCCCCCCAAAGGTAGACAAACCAGGTACCAGACCCCCAACTGGTCTGTGCCTGAGTTCGTCGGGTAACAAGTCCCAAAGAGTCAATCCATCATGGCAACTTCCTTGACAAAGTTCCACATAGCTTGTAAGTTTGTCCCGGCAGGGCGCATGGAGCTCTCATAGCCAATCAGTCTGTTGAAGTCTGGTTTGGGCAGGCCAGACTGGGCTTTTTGGTCACCCTGTGTCCCTAAAAGACACAGGGTGATTTAGACATAAGAAGTGCCTAGGGGGTTGAGAGAGGTATTTCCCAACCTCTCTAAGGTAAGCTGTGTTCCAAGGACCCCCCAACCAAAGTGACTACCGTCACATCTCTCTGCTTCTGGAAGGAGACTAACACAGAAGGGGACCCCAAATGGGTTGACTTTGAAGGTAGTCTGTAGTTCCAGCCCCCCAATGTCTATACCCACACAGTACCCCAAGCAAATTGTCCCAAAGGGAGCATTACTCACCCAACCAACCTCTGCCTCTCTCGCAGAACATACCCGCTGTAGGGAAGAAGCGTGGACTGGCCCTTCTCCCTGGAGTCCTTTCAGCTGCTGGGGAGAAGACAGGGTGGCTGGGCTCGCTCCCTCATGCTGTTGGGGATCTGGGCCGACTGACCAGCATCCCTGGGGTATACAGGTGGGGATTGTAGTCTCATCCACCTGCTCAGGAAATCCATCCCTTGTGAGTTGAGGGCAGAGGCCAGCAGCACTCTGCTCTGTTGCCAGCACTTCTGCTGGGGACTCCACGTAATCTTCTCCGGCAACCTCTTGTCTCTTCTCCCCCTGGATCCTGATCTGCTGCTGGGGACTGACCACCACCTTCTCACCCTGGGCCTCCGGGACTGCTGCAGGTGTGGGGCAGAGGTCTTGGACCCTCTGTCCAGTTGTCAGTGCTTCTGCTGTAGAAGTTTCTTGTAACTCCACACATGCTGCTGGCCTGAAATCCCATGTCCCTGTCAGTGGTGTAGCAGAAAGGTCAGCTGCCTCTTCTCTCTGGGAAGCTGAAGCTGCTGTTGGTGTTGGGCAGAGCTCAGTAGTGCTAGGCCCTGATGCCAGCTGTTCTGCAGGAACATAAACTGAAAAGTCAGTGGCCTTGCACACATCTTGCTGGGTCACCAATTGTTGCATCCAGAGGTCAGCAGCGCTAGGCCTGGATGGTTGCTCATCTGCTGCAGGCTCACTGGGAGCTTCCTCCTCAGCAGAAAAGTCTAATAAATCTCCAGTCTCTGGAATTGCTAAAAGTCCAGGACATGGACTGGTGGCACTTGGGCCCAGTGCCAACACTTTTGTAGGTGATTTATAATCCAAATCATCTTCCAATGGAAAGTCCATTAAATTTGTAATCCGTGGTTTGGGAATGAAGATGGCTTCCTCTTCTCCCATACCTTTATCCAGCGGCTGAACAGATGCATTCCTCCATCCAAGCTCGTCCTGTGCAGAAACACGTTCGTCCAGGTGAGTCAGCACTTGCTGCATCCGCTATAAGACCTCCGCATCCAAAACCGTGGGTGCAGGTGAGCAAAGCACACTATTACTGTGCCACATTGCCGACTCTTCAGTCAGGATTTCTGGACTGTCAGCTGGTACTTCTGGGTATTCCCAGGCAAGGGGAGCCCAGGCCTGGCACTGAGCAGAGTCTAGCAGCTGTCTGTAGGCGATCTCCAGCTCCCATTCCTGATTGGCTAGAAATTCCAAATCTTCCAGTACCCAGTGCACGTCCAAGACATTCAGCATCTGTTCTCTGTATTCTAAGAATTCCTCCAAACGCCACTCCAAATCGCTCCCAAAGTCAGGGTCCTCAGACAGCCTCTCTAATAACAGCCCCAGGCCGCCGTAGCAAAAGCCTTCTGTTGGGCTGCCATCTGCTGTCCATGGGCACACTTGGGTTACATACCAGCGGAGGGCTCTATAGCTCTCATCCAACCGCATCTCCACCTGGACCAGCCTGCTTAACTCAGCTTTCCATTCCTTATGCTGTAGTCTCCCCAAAAACACCATTCGCACTTCGTACTGTGACCAGTACCTTTCCTGGAAGGAGGGGAGGATTTTTCCCTGGTGTCGCTGCTCACAGGCTAGCGCTTCCTCCCAGAGTTCCAATCGGATTGAATCGTGCCATCCCAGCAGGACCTTCTCTGACACCGGTCCCCTGTGCTGTATCCGCATCTCTCGCAACCTCCTTCCGAATTCCTCTTCCATGGCGGCTGATATCTGTACCTCTCCTCTTCTGCTCCCCGGACCTTGGATCCCGGTGGAGGTTTGGACGTTCCAGACTGCAGGAAGCATCCCACCGCTTGCCACCAATGTAACGGAACCGTCGACCCACACCGTGCTTGTGGTCTTCTGTCAGTATAAGGCTTCCTCCAGTCTGGACATATAGAGATATTCCAGCCGCCCCCCATACAAAACTAGCCTGAACTTAGCTTGTATGTCTCTGAAAGCAACTAACTCCTTTATTAAAACAAACAGTAGACTTTTATACACTTGAGAAGCATGACAGTCACTACATGAACAACGGCCTGAATATTTACATAAAAGCATCACATAATGAATAGATAACAAGGTAGAGCTGACTCATGGCTAATCCCATCTAGACAAGGTTATCATTCACATGCTAATTAGCTCAGCGTACTTAAGTCAGCCTGGAAGCCCAGACTGCCGGCACCAAAAGTAAAACAAGATACAAATACACATATTATAGTGTAAATACTGAGAACCCACAGTAAACAATAGATGAGCAAATCAACATGATTTACAATCCATGGAAGACAGGTGTTTGAGCTGATGACATGCATCTGTTACAAGTCTGATCAACTGAGCTGTCCAAACCATCAATTTATCTGTCACATAGTTTTTTTTCAGTCTCAGTGACGGCGAGTACCGTCACACTGACTTTGACAAACCATTCCTCTTATCGACTGATGGCAGCCTCTATGGACTTGGGGCGGTACTGTCACAGGTACAAGAAGGACGTGAAAGAGTTATCGCTTATGTCAGTCGGTCGTTGCGGGATACAGAGCGAAACCCTCATAACTATAGTTCCTTCCGGCTGGAGCTCCTTGCCCTGGTGTGGGCCATGACAGAAAAATTTGCGGGCTACCTGACAGGGGCTAAGATCTTTGTACAGACCGATAACAACCCCCTGGCCCATCTGGATACTGCCAAGCTGGGAGCCCTGGGCAGCTCGCCTTGCCAAGTATGACTTCTCGATCCACTACCCCTCTGCTACAGAGAACACTAATGCCGATGGTCTGTCGAGGGTTACTTTTGAGACTCCAGTAGGGGATCTGGATGAACAAAAAGAAGAGGATGAAACTCCAGACTTCCGCAGGTTCACACCTCCAGCAGTTGCAGCACAGACAAGTGGGGAGGCCCGAGTGCTACCCAAGGCATTAGGAAGAACCAATGAAGAATGGGGCCGAATACAGGATGAAGATGTCGGACTGCGGCAGATGAAAGGTTGGGTGTCCCAGCGAAGAAAACCTGACAGAGAAGAAAGGACTGAGCTTGATGCCGAGATGAAGTCCATTCTACACCAATGGGATAGACTGGAAGTTCATAGAGCTGTTTTGTACCGCAAGTGGCAGCAGCCTGCTGATATAGAGGCAAGGTGGCAGGTAGTAATACCCAGAAGCATGGCACTAGAGGTAGCCAAGGAGGCTCATGAATTTGGAGCTCACTTCGGGCCAGTTAAGACCTTCCAGTGGCTGCAACGTTATGTATATTGTCCACGACTGGAGGCCACGGTTGAGGAAGTCTGCCGGCAGTGTCAAATGTGTGAACTCACCAAAAGCACCTAACAGAGGGCACCCATGCAGTCCATACAGACCAAAGAACCGCTGGAAGTATTGATGATAGATTATCTTCTCGTGGGACAATCTGCCAGAGATCCACAATACTGCCTGGTCATGATTGACCACTTCTCTAAATTTGCAGTGGTCATCCCAACTCGAGACCAGATGGCTGAGTCTGCTGCTCGGGCCATCTGTCAAGATTTCATCCGAGTCTATGGGTGTCCGAAGCGGATCCATTCAGATCAAGGAGCATGCTTTCAAGGGAAAGTGATGGAGGAGCTACATCGACTGTATGGCATTGAAAAATCCAGGACAACTCCATATCATCCCCAAGGGAATGGGGCCTGCGAGCGCTTCAACCGGACCCTGCTTCAGATGTTGAGGACATTAAAGGAAGACAAAAGGATGCACTGGCCAGACTACCTCCATGAATTAGTCTGGGCTTACAATAATCGGGTTCACAACACAACCGGGTATACTCCGTACATGCTATTGTTCGGCAGAGCTGGCTGGGAAATTGTTGAACTGAATTTAGAACAACCACAGGACTTAATAGAACAATCGACCACCTCATGGGTGAAAGAACACCGTCAGCGGCTCCAGACCTTCTGCCGGTTAGCAGGCCAGCGTTTGCAAGAGAGAACTCATACTGACCGTCCTCCTCTCCAGGAGGTTCCACTGCAACCTGGAGACCGGGTACAGGTGCAGGAGAAACGTCCGTGAGGCAAGTTGAGTGAGCGTTGGGAGGTACAACCTTACAAAGTGATCAGGAGAGTATACCCCAATGGCCCGGTCTACGAAGTACGGGTGGAAAATGAGGAGTTTTCCTCAAGGATCTTACATAGGAATATGTTACGGCCATGTCGATCTGAAGATCCCAAACCTGCTGAAGAGACAACACTTCCTGTCCCGTCCTCAGAACTCATTATCTCCAATGAAAACAATGATGAAGACTGGTGGATTGTTCCTGACACTACGGAAGGTCCCCAGGCCACAGGGGATGAAGCTTATGCAACAGAACCACCACCGGCTCGCAATGAGGAGGAACCCAGGTTGGCAGCTCCCAATGAGGAAAGTCAGTCCCTTACAGATAGTCAAGACCTCCGGAGATCCAATAGGTCTACTGCAGGGGTTCCACCAAACAGGTACAATGCTGATCAGTTCGTTTGGTCCACCTGTATGTGTTGTGGACAATGTTGTGCTGCTGTTAGAGATTGTAATAATCACTTTCTTCCCCATGGACTATATAGGATGGCCGAGGACGACCATCGTTAAGTGGGGAGGCATGTAGGGGGTCAGCCCCTTGAATGACTAAACTTCATTACACTGTACATCTATTGAGAAATTCCCACAGACTGGCATACATCTTTCAGCCACCAGATGTCACTGTTGTTGTTAATGAGAATAAGCCACAGTTGTTGGTGTTTTTTTAGTGAAGGGATCATTTCTGGAAAGGAGGAGGAAACAGGAAGTTCCTGGGACGGTGTGGTGTTGATGTCTCTATGGCTGTGCTGAGCTGAGGAAAGGCACTGCATGCTGTGGCCTTGAGAGGGCATATAGACTGTATAATCCAGGGACAGAGCAACAGGATCTTGCCAGAGGAGACAGAGCTGAACTGTGGTACTACGGACTGCAGCTGAGAACCAGAGAAAGAGAGGAGAGAACATCTCAGAGCACCTGAAGCAAGTTACAGAGCAAGGGGCCAGACTGCAGTGACCTCCAAGTGACAGAACAAGATAAACAACTTGCAAAGAAACCCAGACCAGTGCATAAGAGACTGCAGCTACAGACAGCAAGGGACAGATCCAGAGACCTGACTGCATCCACCATCACAGAGACTGAGATAAAGCAGCTGTACCTACAGAACTGTGAGTGTGCACCGTTGCTAACCTGTGGTAGGGCATAGAGCAGGTTTCTGTAGACAGAGCGTTGCAGCAACGTGTCCCGGTTAGCGGGAATCAGATAGGATCATATAGCAGGGTAGCCTGTATTTCTGTGTGCGTTGGCGGGAGCGCCATTTTAAGTATCATGTTGCAGTTAACTTTGCTGTAAACCAATGTAATCTGTTATTACTGTTAACATCATTCTCCGGCCATTATACTCTGTTGGTTTCTGCTTCAGCCTCTCTGTCTGCTGTACCGTACTTGAAATCTGCATTGCGGTCCCCTACTCCTCTGATCGCTACAAATGCACCCCCGAACTCAACTCTGCACTCTGTAAACACCCCCCCCCACTCTGCACTCTGTACATAACGCACCCCTGAACTCAACACAACTCTGCACTCTGTAAACACCCCCCCCCACTCTGCACTCTGTAAACACCCCCCCCCCACTCTGCACTCTGTAAACACCCCCCACTCTGCACTATGTACATAACACACCCCTGAAATTACCTCTGCACTCTGTAAACACCCCTCCCCACTCTGCACTATGTACATAACGCACCCCTGAACTCAACTCTGCACTCTGTAAACACCCCCCCCCTCTGCACTATGTACGTAATGCACCCCTGAACTGTGCACTCTGTTTGTAAGCACCCCCCCCCCCACTCTGCACTCCCGATATTTAATGCCTCTTTAGAACTCTCACACTGAGTGAAATTTGACCACGCCCAGTATTTGATGCGGTTTGAAGTGTGTGTAAAGGGGGGGGGGGGTTCAGGGGGTCGTGGTTGAGTTCTGTACCTATTTTCTGTATATATTACCATATTGCAGCCTAGTTTTGTTACCTTTTTCTAATGAAATGTTCCTGGCTCAGCACTTTCTGTTTTTTTTATTGCTGCATAACATTATACAATTATAATAAATATATAAGACGACTTGATATGTTCACTATAAACCAATGATATAACAAATATGACCGTACCAAAGATTTTTTACATTTCATTATACAAAGAATGTTTTTCTCACTATATGATTTGTTATGCTCACATTTGAAAACCCGCCCATTTTTATCACGGTAAATGATCTTTGTAAAACTATTTTTTTCAATAAAAGTTTGTGATAAAAAAAAGAAATACGAAGTGCTACCACATTGATCCACAAGGCGGCAGCAAAGTAGCAGTTATATTCTGTGTATACAAAATCAGTGTGAGCGCTACCAGGATCAGCCAGCAGATGGCAGCACAGCACATGCCCAGTCCGCCACGTTTTATATGGGAGAAAATTGTTTAGGACTTCTTGTGGCGGATATTTCTGTTTAGTAAACTGGGCATGACCAGAGCAGCTGCCATTTTGGGTGCGGGAAAATAATCTGGTCCTCGGTAATATGACGCTGTTCTATCTGATTCCCACTACCAATCAGAGTGGGTGAGCGAAGTGAACTTCTGACAAAAACCCGCACTGCGCATGCGCCAAGCGTTCCATGACGGGCAGTGGTAATGATAGAACAGCCAGGCGGACATCTTACTACACCCTCTACCGCGCTCATTTCACACTCATTCTAGCAATTGCGCGGTCGTGCGATGCTGTACTCAAAGAAAATTGATGTCCTTTTTTTCCCTACAAATAGAACTCTCTTTTGGTGGTATTTGATCACCTCTGCGATTTTTATTTTTTGCGCTATAAACAAAGAAAGAGCGACAATTCTGAATAAAAAACCCCAATATTTTTTACTTTCTGCTATAAAAGATCCAAAAAAAAAAGTAAAAACTCAAATTTCTTCATCATTTTATTCCAATTTGTATTCTGCTACAAATCCCAATAATCCAATATTGATTGGTGGAGGAGGCCATGATGGTACACCCCGCACTGCTCAGCGGAGGCCATGTTGGTACACTCCGCACTGCTCAGCGGAGGCCATGTTGGTACACCCCACACTGCTCAGCGGAGGCCATGTTGGTACACTCCGCACTGCTCAGCGGAGGCCATGTTGGTACACCCTGCACTGCTCAGCGGAGGCCATGTTGGTACACCCCGCACTGCTCAGGGGAGGCCATGTTGGTACACTCCGCACTGCTCAGGGGAGGCCATGTTGGTACACCCCGCACTGCTCAGGAGAGGCCATGTTGGTACACCCCGCACTGCTCAGGAGAGGCCATGTTGGTACACCCCGCACTATATATATATATATAAACAATATTTATTTTTATCAGCTTACTTTATTGCTAAAATGTCTGTGAAACGAAAGCCGTAGCGGGTGTAGTAAGATGTCCGCATGGCTGTTCTATCAGATTACCGATACCCTGCAAAAAGCTGCTCAACTCCATCCAAGAATGATAATGAGGAGTATCATTGTTATTTACATACTTAGCTTGGTGTATTTTAGCGAGGGTAATGATGAACAGCATCCCAAATTATTGTTTAAAATTCATCTTCAGCTGGCCAAGGCGGCAAACACAGGTCTAATTGCTGGGTGTGTTCCAAATCCCCACCTAGCTATTACACCCCAGCAATGGCAGACGATCTTATGGGCATGAAGACAACCAAGAGACACTTTAATGACACCTTCCTAGAGGGTAACATCAGTTATAGTTCTAATGTTAGCTCTGGCTCCTGGCCTTTACTGGTCAATCCAATTTGGGTATCGGGACAATCAGGTAGTCCACAGATGGGCTTTAACTTCAGTTTTGGCACCGGAACTAGATTTGTAGGATCTACAACCTGTGGGACAGGTATAGCAGTCATCTCACCAATGAAACTCTGAGTCTTTTTAATGACACCAACAGACCGGATTGTATCTGCTGGTAGGACGGTTGTGATGTACACACTATGGGAACAATCCCTCAGTCTATTATGTTACTGTTTATTGCCGTGACCGACAGGAAGATTCTTCATGTACGATGTTGATAGGTCCCTGTTACTTTTTGTGTTGTTCTACGGCTTATAAGGTAGTGCCCCCTAATGTGAAAGGTTTGTGTGCTTTAGTAAAGCTCGTACCCACAACATGCATTGCCGCTGATCGTGAGGATCTGCTGTTAAGGAAGGCAACGGTGCAAGACAGGACTCGCAGAGAACGGTTTTTGTCTCATAATCAGGCATGGCCATGGTTCCCGGCTTGGACTGGGTGGGGGATCGAGCTGATGAAACGCTTGAATCATTTCTCCTCCATTGTGGATGAAATGTTCAATGAAACCGTTGAAGCTGTAGGGAAATTACTCAAGAGCAGAGACAAATGAAGACTTTGGTACTGCAGGAGAAGATGGCCCGGGATTATCTTTTAGCTTCCAAGGGGGGTTTCTGTGAATTCATAGGGGAAGACTGCTGTACCTGGATAGCAGACACCAGTGATAAGGTCCAGGCCGATATGGATAAGGTAACTTCATTGCAAGGCAGAGCCAGAGCTATGGCTAGCGAGGGTTGGATTCCTTTTAAGGCCTAAGGCAGGTTTTGGGGATTTTTTGTTCTCCATTGGATCTTGGTTGAAGGAAATAGGAGTATATATACTTATGTTTTCTATTCCTTCTATACGATCCTGTTGTCTGCTCGACTGAGTCACCAAAGCCTGAGCAGATGACCTCGTCCTGATCGCTGAGACAAGGCGCCCCAAGATCCTGCCCCTGCATCCGACGCCAAGGACACCAGCCTGACCGCTGGTCAACGCATTCCATCATCTCATGCCCTCCCTCTGAAGTCACCTCCCGAAGTACGGAACCCAAGTGTCGTTTCCTTTCGACCCGTTATCTTTTTTTTTCTTTTTTAACCACTCTGCAACCGCTCACAGTAATACTACTGCGGCAGAGTGGTTCGTTATCGTCCAGCCACGTAGTATTAACGTGACTGGACACTCCCCCTTCTGGGCGGCGCTTGCGCGCCGCCGGAGGCTCGCTCCCGCTGTTTTCATTCACAGCGGGAGTCGGGCCAGGGGAGGAGCAGCGGCGATCGCCGCTGCTCTTACCCGATCGTCGGGGATCGAGTCTGGAGATCCGCCCGCTGTGTGTAAACACAGCGGGCGGATCTCCATAGTGACAGGGAGTGACAGATCGGACTGTTCAGCATAGCTGGACATCCGATCTGTCCATGAATCACATAGTCACCTCCCCCCCTACACGTCAGTAAGCACCAGGCATACATTAACCCCTCCCTCTCCAATAAAATTAACCCCTTCCCTGCCAGTGTCATTTTTACAGTAACAGTGCATATATATAGCACTGATTACTGCAGTAATGTCACTGGTACCCCCAAAAGTGTCAAAAATGTCAGTCAGGGGTCCGGTCTGTCCGCCGCAATGTCGCAGTCCCGCAAAAAAAATCGCAGATCGCCGCCATTACGCGTTAAAAAAAAAACACCAAAAATGACAGAAATCTTTCCCTTTGTTAGTAAACGCAATAACTTTTGCGCAAACCAATCAAAATACGCTTATTGCGATTTTTTTTACCAAACATATGTAGCATAAAACAAATTGGCCAAAAACTTTTAAAAAAATTGGTTTTTACATCTTTTTTGGGGGGAATTTCATATAAAAAAATGTGAAAAATATTGTTATTTTTTCAAAATAAACGCTCTTTTTTTGTTTATAGCGCAAAAAGTAAAAATCGCACAGGTGATCAAATACCACCAAAAGAAAGCACTGTTTGTGGGAAAAAAAGGACGTAAATTTCGTTTGGGTACGGCGTCGCACGACCGCGCAATTGTCAGTTGAAGTCGCACAGCGCCGAATCGCAAAAAGTGGCCTGGACGGAAGACAGCAAAATCCTCCGGTTGTAAAGTGGTTAACTCTTGAAATGGATTGTTTTTATTGTGAGAAGAACTGTTCTGTTTATTTGGAAAAAGAAGAAGATTCATAAAGGAACACATGGGAGCATATGACAAAGAGGAGGGGCTGTTGTGGAAATGTTATTAATATTTATGTGGACGTTTCTTTAGGATGTATTTTTAGTTGAATTGCCATTATGTCTCCCAGTGTCAGTTTACCGGTAATCGCTATGCACAGCGAATATTGCTGTAACTGCCATTGAGGATAGACCTGTAATTGTGGAAATCTTCCATTAAATGGAGACTGCACGCAGGGGCGTACCAAGGGGTTGGCCAGAACGGCGCCCACCAGGGGCGCAGGCCGAGGGGGGCGCAAAAACATTGGCAGTGTAGCAGTAAATTTCCGCTTCTCTGTTCAGGATGCGCCCCCGGCGGCTGGCGCCCCCCCGCTCCAATCCTGGAGCTCTCTGCGTCTGTCCAGGCAGGGACAGTCAGTGTCGGGCTCTCCGGAGTCCAGAGCTCCGTGCGATAGGCGGATCCCCTCATCACAGGGCTCTGCCTCCGCCCACATGACATCATCATCAGTTGGCAGCTCCAGGCAACGTTCAGTGGTGGATGGATGTACTGCAGCAACTGTCGACGGAAGGCCTGGCTGGCTTCTCAGGTACCAGAACTAGAAGAGATCTTTTAAAATTAAATGTTGACCTGTGCATTAGCTGTCTTTTTCACTTTGTTGCAGACTGCAGTGCTGCTCCCATGATGTTAAAGAAAGGTCAAGTAATCCTGTAGATTCTGCATACTGATGGGTTCCCATACCTGGAAGTACCCAGGGGCGTACCAAGAGGTTGGCGAGACCAGCGCCCGCCAGGGGCACAGGCCGAGGGGGGGGGGCGCAAAAATCATTTGGCAGTGTTAGTGATTTTTTCGCCCTCCGCTCAGCCTGCGCCCCCAGTGCCCCCAGGCAGCATGCTGCTCCACCCAGGGCTGAAACACAGTGAGAGCAGGCAGCCCAGGAGACTGAGACGGCAGGGAAAGAGAACATGAGGACAGGGCAAGCAATGATAGCCTCGGCTGGCAGCGGAAGAAGATCTCCGAAGATGCGGGCACAGCACCCCTGCCACCTGCCAGAGCCTGGAGCCCCTGAGCTCCCTCAACCTCTTCTCCACTCCAGTCCCAAGCACAAAGGACAGGCTGACCGGGGGACCAGAGAATAAGGGCGGTAGGCGCAGGCATCCAGGGACCACTTCAACACACAGATCTGCTGAAAGGAGCAGAGCACCTCCATGATCAAGAGAACGGCTCCTGCCTGCTGCTGGTCATCCTGCTGAAAGGTACTGTACAGGGACTGGTACATGGGGGCACAAGAGGGAGTGCAGACAGGGCTAGGGGTCTCTCTGTTACCCCCTCTCTGTCACCCCCTCTCTCTCTCTGTCACCCCCCCCCTTTCTCTGTCACCCCCCTTTCTCTGTCATCCCCCCTCTCTCTCTGTCACCCCCCTCTCTCTCTGTTACCCTCTCTGTCTCTGTCACCCCCTCTCTCTCTGTAACCCCCCCCCTCTCTCTCTCTCTCTCTCTGTCAGCCCCCTCTCTCTCTGTTACCCCCTCTGTCTCTGCCTCCCCCTCTCTCTCTGTCACCCCCCTCTCTCTCTTTGTCACCCCTCTCTCTCTCTGTCACCCCCACTCTCTCTGTCAGCCCCCCTTTCTCTGTCACCCCCCTTTCTCTGTCACCCCCCTCTCTCTCTCTCATCCCCCTTTCTCTGTCAGCCCCCCTCTCTCTCTATGTCACTCCCCCTCTCTCCCTGTCACCCCCCTCTCTCTCTCTGTCACCCCCTCTCTCTCTATATCACCCTCCCTCTCTCTCAATGTCACCCCCTCTCTCTCTCTGTCAAACCCCCGATCCCTCTCTCTCTCTCTCTGTCAACCCCCCCTCTCTCTCCCTGTCAAACCCCCCCCCCTCTCTCTCTCTCTCTCTCTCTCTCTCTCTTTCTCTCTCTATCTGTCAACCCCCCCTCTCTCTCTGTCTTTCCCCCCTCTCTCTCTCTCTGTCACCCCCCCCCCTCTTTCTCTGTCTGTCACCCCCCTCTCTCTCTGGTTGTCACCCTCTCTGTCTGTCACCCCCTCTCTCTCTCTCTGTCACCCCCTCTCTCTCTCTGTCACCCCCTCGCTCTCTGTCTGTCACCCTCTCTCTCTCTCTCTGTCACCCCCTCTCTCTCTGTCAACCACCCCCCCTCTCTCTGTCAAACCCCATCTCTCTCTCTGTCAAACTCCCCTCTCTCTCTCTGTCAAACTCCCCTCTCTCTCTCTCTCTCTCTCTGTCAAACTCCCATCTCTCTCTCTGTAAACCCCCCCCCCCTCTCTCTCTCTCTGTCAAACCCCCCCTCTCTCACTCTCTCTCTCTGTCAAACCCCCGCTCTCCCTCTGTCAACCCTCTCTTTCTTGTTGTTCACACCTGACATAATGTTTGCCCACTAGAGAGCCCTACACTGGGCCAACAAGGGACACCTCAGAAACTTTCAATTCCCTTTTGTACATTTTTTTTAGTTGCATATTTTTATTTTTTCATGGGGGGGGGATACAGCTCCTTGCCAAGGGCGCAGGAGACCCTAGGTACGCCTCTGACTGCACGCTACTTGTAACCTGATCATCCGTATCTATGGCAGTGCAAGGAGAACTCCACCACACAAATGTATATCAGCCTGCCGGGGCCCCAGTATTCATTGCAGAGATATGTTTGTGATGTGGAATTCTTATTGTTTGATTAATATCTGCCTTTTACCAGGATTAATGGCTGGCATCTTTCTGTCATATTTGATCCATATGACTGAAATACTGCTGCTATTGTCTTTACAGATATAATAAAGTCCCATTCACTGGAACAATAGCATGATCACTATCAAATATGGTTTAAATGAACTATATTATATAGGATTTACTCTTAACAGGTTATGATGAGAGTGTATACTTGTGAATTAGGGTGGTCAAGTCCATGAGAATCCATGTGGCAGCCATGTTGCTTTGTTCACTTGACAATTGGAGTCTCTGCACACGGCCGTGTTTGTCCATAAACATTCACCCCCCTTTTCTATTGTACTTTTGAATGTATACATGTCTGTGATTGGTGGTGTTGATTCCACTCCCCTGTAACCCCCTTTTCTTCTCTGGCTATAAATAAACCTGGGCTCTACTCTAAGGTCATAGATACTTCAGTTGGCATCGAATTGACTACAGCGTATGTCTGTTTCTTTCTTTGTCACCGAGCGCGCTGAGGTAACCTTATACAAAAGAGCTGTACATTGTACTTTCCAGTACAAGGGATTAATGGCACTTGGCACGAATTAATATCCACAAGTGCGCTTTTCAATGCAGTGAATTCTTCAGCGCATCGAGCGACTTTCTATGCTCCAAACCCCATTAATTTCCACAACAGTAGTGCTGGCTGGTACTGCTGGCTAGTACTGCTGGCTAGTACTGCTGGTGAGTATTGCTGGCTGGTGCTGGTGGGTGGTACTTCTGGCTGGTACTGCTAGTGGGTACTGCTGGTTGTTAATGCTGGTGGATACTTCTGCCTGGTACTGCTGGTGGGTACTGCTGGCTGGTACTGCTTGTGGGTACTGCTGGCTGGTGCTGGTGGGTACTGCTGGCTGGTACTGCTGACTGGTACTGCTAGTGGGTACTGCTGGTTGGTAATGCTGGTGGGTACTTTTGGCTGGTACTGCTGGTTGGTACTGCTGGTGGGTTCTGCTGGCTGGTACTGCTGGTGGGTACTGCTGGCTGGTGCTGGTGGGTACTGCTGGCTGTTGCTGGTGGGTACTGCTGGTGGGTACTGTTGGCTGGTACTGCTGGTGGGTACTGCTGGCTGGTACTTCTGTTGGGTACTACTGGCTGGTACTGCTGGCGGGTACTGCTGGAAGGTACTGTTGGTGGGTACTGCTGGCTGGTACTGCTGGTGGGTACTGCTGGTGGGTACTGTTAGTGGGTATTGCTGGTGGGTACTGTTGGTGGGTATTGCTAGTGGATACTGCTGGCTGGTACTGCTGGTGGATACTGCTGGTGGGTATTGCTGGTGGGTACCTTGGTGGGTATTGCTGGCTGGTGCTGGTGGGTACTGCTGGCTGGTACTGCTGGGGTAATGCTGGCTGGTACTGCTTGTGGGTACTGCTGGCTGGTGCTGGTGGGTACTGCTGGTGGGTACTGCTGGCTGGTACTGCTGGCTGGTACTGCTAGTGGGTACTGCTTGTTGGTAATGCTGATGGGTATTTCTGGCTGGTACAGATGGTGGGTACTGCTGGCTGGTACTGCTGATGGGTTCTGCTGGCTGGTACTGCTGGTGGGTATTGCTGGCTGGTGGGTACTTCTGGTGGGTACTGTTGGCTGGAACTGCTGGTGAGTATTGCTGGCTGGTGCTGGTGGGTGGTACTGCTGGCTGGTACTGCTAGTGGGTACTGCTGGTTGTTAATGCTGGTGGGTACTTCTGCCTGGTACTGCTGGTGGGTTCTGCTGGTGGGAACTGCTGGCTGGTGTGGGTACTGTTGGCTTGTACTGCTGGTGGATACTGCTGGGGTAATGCTGGCTGGTATTGCTTGTGGGTACTGCTGGCTTGTGCTGGTGGGTGCTGCTGGCGGGTACTGCTGGCTGGTACTGCTGTCTGATACTGCTAGTGGGTACTGCTGGTTGGTAATGCTGGTGGGTACTTCTGGATGGTACTGCTGGTGGGTACTGCTGGCTGGTACTGCTGGTGGGTTCTGTTGGCTGGTACTGCTGGTGGGTACTGCTGGCTGGTGCTGGTGGGTACTGCTGGTGGGTGCTGGTGGCTGGTACTGCTGGCTGGTACTGCTGTTGGGTACTAGTGGCTGGTACTGATGACGGGTACTGCTGGAAGGTACTGCTAGTGGATTCTGCTGGCTGATACTGTTGGTGGGTACTGCTGGCTGGTACTGCTGGTGGGTACTGCTGGCAGGTACTGTTAGTGGGTATTGCTGGTGGGTACTGTTGGTGGGTATTGCTGGTGGCTACTGCTGGCTGATTCTGCTGGTGGTTACTGCTGGTGGGTACTGTTTGTGGGTATTGCTGGTGGGTATTGCGGGCTGGTGCTGGTGGGTACTGTTGGCTGGTACTGCTGGGGTAATGCTGGCTGGTACTGCTTGTGGGTACTGCTGGCTGGTGCTGGTGGGTACTGCTGGTGGGTACTGTTGGCTGGTACTGCTGGCTGGTACTGCTAGCGGGTACTGCTGGTTGGTAATGCTGGTGGGTACTTCTGGCTGGTACTGATGGTGGGTACTGCTGGCTGGTACTGCTGGTGGGTTCTGCTGGCTGGAACTGCTGGTGGGTACTGCTGGCTGGTGGGTACTGCTGGTAGGTACTGTTGGCTGGAACTGCTGGTGGGTACTGTTGGGGTACTGCTGGCTGGTACTGCTGGTGGGTACTACTGGCTGGTACTGCTGAAGGGTACTGCTGGCTGGTACTGCTGGTGGGTTCTGCTGGCTGGTACTGCTGGTGGGTACTGCTGGCGGGTACTGTTGGTGGGTATTGCTGGTGGGTACAGTTGGTGGGTACTGTTGGCTGGTACTGCTGGTGGGTACTGTTGGTGGGTATTGCTGGTGGGTATTGCTGGTGGGTACTGCTGGCTGGTACTGCTGGTGGATACTGCTGGCAGGTACTGTTGGTGGGTACTGCTGGCTGGTGCTGGTGGATACTGCTGGCGGGTACTGTTGGTGGGTATTGCTGGTGGGTTCTGCTGGCTCCTCTGAGAAACCAATAAAGATGTGACAGGAGCGGCGCTGGAGGAAGCATGCGGGTGCAGTAGAGAGTAGAGCCGATGCTTCCTGTATGGCTCCTGTCAAAGGCGGAGGCGGGGTACATTTGGTATCACTCCACCTGTTACAGGAGACGGCGCTATACAGAATGCATCGGCTCCGCTTCCTCTAGTGTCGGCTCTCTTCTACACACTGATGCTAGGGGATGCCGGGTCAGGAACCCGCAATCTGGGCTTGCCGACCCGCCATCCCAGAGCAGGAGGTGGCACCTGGATCCTCGGACTCAGAGGCTCAGGGTCCTTCCATCCACCACACACCGCGGCAAAACTAAGGGGGAAGGCTACTACAGCGCACCTCTCCATCCGGGACTCCTTCCCTCCCCCACACACCGTGGCAAAACTAAGGGGGAAGGCTACTACAGCACACCTCTCCATCCGGGGCTCCTTCCATCCACCACACACCGCGGCCAAACTAAGGGGGAAGGCTACTACAGCGCACCTCTCCATCCGGGGCTCCTTCTCTCCCCCACACACCATGGCAAAACTAAGGGGGAAGGCTACTACAGTGCACGTCTTCATCTGGGACTCCTTCCTTCCCCCACACACCGCAGGAAAACTAAGGGGGATGGCTACTACAGTGCACCTCTCCATGCGGGACTCCTTCCCTCCCCCACACACCACGGCAAAACTAAGGGGGAAGGCTACTACAGTGCACCTCTCCATCCGGGACTCCTTCCCTCCCCCACACACCGCGGCAAAACTAAGGGGGAAGGCTACTACAGTGTACCTCTCCACCCGGGACTCCTTCCCTCCCCCACACACCGCGGCAAAACTAAGGGGGAAGGCTACTACAGTGCACCTCTCCATCCGGGGCTCCTTCTCTCCCCCACACACCATGGCAAAACTAAGGGGGAAGGCTACTACAGTGCACCTCTTCATCCGGAACTCCTTCCCTCCCCCACACACCGCAGCAAAACTAAGGGAGAAGGCTACTACAGCACACCTCTCCATCTGGGACTCCTTCCCTCCTTCGGAGGAGGAGGAATGCTGCCTATGACCCCAACACCATCCCCCACCGTCACACATGGAGGTGGAAACATTATGCTTTGGGGGTGTTTTTCTGCTAAAGGGACAGGACAACTTTACCACATCAAAGGGATCTTGTATGAGAACCTCCTTCCCTCAGCCAGAGCATTGAAAATGGGTAGTTGATGGGTCTTCCAGCATGACAATGACCCAAAACACATGGCCAAGTGTGGTGGAAATTAATAGGGCTTGGAGCATAGAAACCCGCTTCAGTGCGCTCAAGATTATTACGCACCAAGCTCCATTAATAGCTTGTACTGAAAAGTACAAATGCACAGCTCTTTTGCATAACGGTTTACCAAGCGCTCGGCGACAAAGAAAGGAACAGACACGCTGGGTCATTTTGATGCCATCTGCCAGGTATCTCTCCATTGGATATGTATGTGTGTGCATGTGTGTAAGAGCAAGTGTTTGTGTGTGAGAGTTTATGTGTCTCTTCATGGATGAAATGGCTGTGTGAGCTTGTGTCTGGGTGTGTGGGTGTGTGTGTGTGTGTGTGTGTGTCTGCTTCCTGTGTGTTCTGTCCTCTCTGTGTGTTCTGTGTGAGTCTCATGGCAGAGCAGGTTTATTTACAGCAAGTGAAAAAAAGGAAGTTACAGGGAGTGGCTTCACAACCACCAATCACAGACACGTATACATTCAAAAAACACAATAGAAGCTGTGGAGTACATGCCCATAGATGGACACGAGCGAACAAAAGGCTCAACTGCCACAAGGAGCACATGGCTTTTCATTGTTCATTCATGTCAATCCATAAACATGAGTCCATTACTTGTTGGTGGGTCTTCATCAAAAATGATTCATATATAAACCATTTTTGATAGTGACCATTCTATTTGTTCCAGTTGATGAGGCTTTATCTGCATAAGATAATAGCAGCAGCCCCCCCCCCCCCCCCAGTCACACCGATCGAATGTGACTATAAGGAGCCATCTATTAATCTTAGTACAATAAGAATTTCCATATCACAGACATATCTCAGCAGCGCAGGGCCCTGAACCGCAGACCTAGACCTATGCGATGGACTCTCTTTGCTACTAGTATTGTGCCATCTCATCCAGTGGAAGATTTTCACCAACAAGTCTTTCCTGCAATGACAGTTAAAGCGATAATCACTGTAAATAGGGATTATCAGTAAAACTTGACACCGGGAGACATAATGACTATTTAAACTAAAGAAATGTCTATCAAAATTTCCACAACAGCCCCTCCTCTTTGTCATATGCTCCCATGTGTCCCTTGATGAATCTTCTTCTTCTTCTTCTTCTTCCAAATAAACGGAACAGTTCTTCTCACAATAAAAACAATCCATTTCAAAAAGTTTATAAAAAGAAAAAGATAACGGGTAAAAACAATCCACCGAAAGGAAACAACACTTGGGTTCCGTTCTTCGGTAGATGACTTCAGAGGGAGGGCATGAGATGATGGGATGCATTGACCAGCGGTCAGGCTGGAGTCCTTGGCGTCGGATGCAGGGGCGGAATCTTGGGGCGTCTCGTCTCAGCAATCAGGACGAAGTCATCTGCTCGGGCTTTGGTGACTCAGTCAACCAGACAACAGGATCATATAGGAGGAATAGAAACAACAACAATTTTCTTCAACCAAGATCCAATGGAGAACAAAAAAATCCCCAGAACCTCCCAAAGCATTAAAAGGATTTCAACCCTCGCTAGCTATAGCTCTGGCTCTGCCTTGCAATGAAGTTACCTTATCCATATGGGCTTGGACCTTATCACTGGTGTTTGCTATACCGGAACAGCAGTCTTCCCCTATGAATTCACAGAAACCCCCCTTGGAAGCTAACAGAAAATCTAGTACCATTTTCTCCTACAGTAAAAACACCCGGAGTTTCATTGGTGAGATGACTGCTATACCTGTCCCACAGGTTGTAGATCCTACGAATCTAGTTCCAGTGCCAAAACTAAAATTAAAGCCCTGCCGTGGACTACCTGATTGTCCCGATACCCAAATTGTATTGAACAGAAAAGAACAGGAGCCAGAGCTAACATTTAAAACTATAACTGATGTTACCCTCTAGGAATGTGTCATTAAATTCTGTGCACAAGTGTCTCTTGGTTGTCTTCATGATGATACGAACGTCTGCCATTGCTGGGGTGTAATAGCTAGGTGGGGGTTTGGAGCACACCCAGCCATTAGACCTGTTTGCCGTCTTGGCCAGCTGAAAATGCATTGCCCTTGCTAAAATACACTTGCTAAATATGTAAATAAAAAAATGATACTCCTCATTATCATTCTTGGATGGAGTTGAGCAGCTTTTTGCAGTGGATCCAGAGCCTCAAGGAAGTCGGCGTTGTCAGCTGAACCTGGTAATACCTCAGAATATCTCCGCTCCAATCCCGTCCCTTGACGTTTCCTCACAACGGCTCAGTCACCTGGTTGGACAGAATGTACACTGGTTATCGTGTCAGGGTCCGGTAGAGACTCCCGAACCCTATGATGGACCTTTTGGAGCTCCCGTTGCCAGGACTGCACCCACCCCGTCAGCTGAGAATGTAAAAATGACAGCTGCTGAGGAAAGCACAATCCAGGCTCTGGTTGACTCCCAAACATAACTTTGTAGGGTGATAACCCCTGGGACATTCCTGTATGGGTAAAGAGCAATGAGAAAATATTCGAGCCGTGGCTCTTTCTATTCAGCCGTTCAACCTTACCGCTAATCCCTGAAGCGCCGTACATACCTCTGCAAAGATCTGACCAGTGAAGTGTGATCCGCGATCTGACTTGATCGTTCCAGGCAGCCCCCTTGCGACAAACTATCTCAGACAGGATCTTTTTCGTGGTGGCAGTGGCAATGGCATGGTGAATGGGCCAAGCCTCTGGTAACCCAAAAAACATATCCTGACAGACCAAAACACGCTCATTCCCCGGCAAAGTGATATAGTCTATCTGAATGCGGTAAAAGGGATATTCCGGTTTGGGTGAGTGCCTTCTCGGTACCGTTACCGTTTTCAGCTGCGGTAGTAAAGCCAGGGCAAATCCAATGCTCCTCCACCTATGCACACATAACCATCTTTGACTGGTGCCCGGGGTAATGAGCCGAGTGGGCAATCATTGGAAAAAGGGATCTGGGTAAACACCATTTACCATCAAGACCCCAGATGTCATCTGGACCCTGTGTAGCCCCCAAAACCATCCATCTCCTCTTTTCCTGCACTTCCGCTTGGGACTGCAGTTTCTTAACACATCAGAGGGGATGGCTAGCATTAGGGTCTCTGTCACCGGGCTCAGAGAACCTTCCTTAGCAGTTCTATCTGCCAAGGCATTTCCATTGACTTCCATAGTCGTCTCAGTAGTATGAGCCTTTACCTTCAGAATGGTTATCACGTGTGGCAAGCAAAGGGCAACGAACAGCTCTATTAACTACGCACATTTCACCGACCTCCCCAAACTAGTCAAGAACCCTCTTGCCTTCCAGACAGGACCACAATCATGTGTCAGCCCAAAAAGAGTATCTCAAATCTGTATAGAAATTGATCCCCTGATCTCTATGTCTTACCATCTGGGGTGTAGTACCTGGAACCATCGACAAAAAGGTTAGCAACTGGAATGGGGGTCTCCTTCACTGGACTGACAGCCGCTGATTGCCACTCCATCAAAGAAAGACAATCGTGTTGTTCCTACTAAAGTTGATTGATGAGAGAGAGAGAGAGAGAGAGAGAGAAAGAAAAAGAGAGAGAGGGAGAAAGAAAGAGAGTGAGATAACGTTTTGAAAATTACCATTTTTCTGCACGGCCTTCTCCCCCCTTCTCTTCCTCCTTAACAGGAAGAAGAGACGCAGGGTTCAAAAATAGTGCATTGTTTAAGGTTACGAGGACTTTGGGGGTCCTTCAATGTCTGTATTCTCTGAGTGGTTAGATGTTGGGTACCCAGAGAAATGCAATGACCTAAAAAAAAAAAACAAGCTTCTCCTTGCAAAGCTGGCCTAGCCTGCAATAGAGAGGTTCAGTCACTGACACTGTCTGGCCCGTGAGACCTACAGTGGGAGTTGTCTTCCCTGGAAGGGGAACCTTGCCTCTAGGTTTTTGAGATCTCAAAACCGTGTTGGCTGCATCGGTGTCAGTGAGGCAAGGGAGGGGCTATTTTAGTTCCTCTAGGATGTGAGCTGACACCGGTTTATCAATGCCCTATGATAAGTCATAGTCGTTTCTGACCATACCTACCTTTGAATTTTCCGGATCCTCCGGAATAAATTGCCACTTACCCCACGGACCAGCCGGGTTGGTAGGACAATTATGCCTGATGTACCCTGACTTTCCACATCCATAGCAGACCTGTTAAAAGAACTTCTAGTTGCCACAGAGTTAGAAGGAAAGGGTTCAGCTGTTATGACAGACTGTTGAGAGATAGAGACAGTGTGAGGTGGGAAGGCGTTACCAGTACCAAAGTCTGCACTGTGAGCTGAAGAAAACGGAGATTAAAGTGCAGTGACAGGTTCAGTGTCAGCGGATCTGGCTCGTCTTGGTAAAGTTAGCCCAGTAAGAGCTTCCTCCACTTCTCTCACCGGATCACTGGACTCGGCTATCTCATCAGGCCAAGTGTACATAATGCGGTTCTTCCGGACTGAAACCGCCTCATGCACGCCTTGCTGATTGACCATAATAGATCTCTGAAGCCACAATTGCGCTACACTTAGCATCTCTGTTGCCTGGAGCCTAGTTCTGAATTCAATAATGAACTCCTCCCATCTCCAGACATCAAAAACACCTTCCAAAGGGATGTACCAACTGTTTCCCTTGGTTATTCCCCTTCCTAAGGGGTCTCATGGCCCGAGCCTCTAACTCAGATTTCATGTACCGCGAAACTGTTTGGCTAACCTGGGGGACCTGTGTTACCCCCCTTTGCATGGATAAACCATTAACCATGACGATTCAAATCGCTTCCTTGCACCTGGTTTAGGAGCAACACTGCCAGGTGCCAACTTTGACAGTGTTGGCCTGCTTCCGGACTCACGCGCCAGTCAGCTAGAAGACCTCAACCCGGTGGCTTTGTATGACTATACAGCTCATCAACCCCCACACGCTCCCCAACTTCCGAATGTGGGGCAGGTTTCGGTATCTACTCCTTACACGTTGAAGGCTGAAACAAGCGTGTCGCAATCACCCGTTTCACGTAGACGGCTCAAAGTACACACGTTCGTTTCCACCTAACCCGTGCAGCCAAACAATCCCGAATGCACAATGAAAGTCCTCCCTATACAAACCTTGGCTTCAGTCTATTCCTTGATGTTGCATTAAAAATTTAAATTAAGATGCCGGTTACAGATTGTACACTGGAAGGTATAACTTCTCTACCTAAAATCCAACCTGCAGTACCGAAAACTACCTCTGTGAGAAACAACCGCTACTCAGCACAAAACAACCCTGAAAACTGAATCCAATATCAGTCACTCCACAATGTACTCTATCATTGGAAAAAAACTTAGTTACAACAAAAATGAGACAAAATACACAAACAGCTTAACCAAAAACTTACAAAACAAAAAAAAAATAGTTACCCCTGAAAACAGACAAAAACACAAAAAAACTAAAACTGATGGGTTGGATATGTATATATATATCTATGCTAAATATGAACAAAAAGATGAACAAAGCTAGCTAGAAAAACAACTGCAATGATCCTGTAAAAAAATCTTCCTAGATGCCGAATTTCAATTAAAATGAAAAAACATTACTTTTAAACTGAAGTACAGTGCAAAAATAACATCACAAAGTTGCCATTTAAAACTAGCAAAAAAAGAGAAAAATGTTTGTTAAAGCTCAAAATAGCATTTCAGCCACATGGGTTTCAACACCATTTAACAAAATGGTAATGAGGAGTCCAAACAGAGTGGCTGCCACACAAAGGAAATGGCATCACAAAATGGCTGCCAAGCACATGGTCCACACAAAAGAGTTGCACAAAACAAAGAGTTTGAGCAACCATGTGGTACTTCGTACACAACAACAAAGATATATACAAAAGACAAGAAAAAACAGGTTTTACAGGATCAGCTGTATTTCAGAGACAATAGCTATCCTGGTGGAATGCTGATTTTAGGCTGCACAACACAATCTGCTACTTAAAAACAGAAACTTAGTCCAAAACTGTCTGCTTCATGCTCAATTCAAACATCAGAGTCCAAAGCAAAAACCAGTTTCACTAATAAACGAGTTCCCACCAAAAACCAATCCAGCACACACACCAACCAATCTGCCGCCCAAACCAACATCGATTGATAATATATTGTTATCCCATCGAACGAAGCTGATATTACAACAGAGATGTTACAAGGCAATATTTAACACAAATATCTCACAACCCCAGGATGTATTAACTAGGAACCTTTGTATACAGGTTTCTCCCCAATTAATAGACCTGATCCCTAGCCACAAATATTAATACAAAACCCCCATCGTTATATAAAAGAGCGAACACTGCAAATGAAAAGGTTCTTTTGCTAAGCTTTGTTTCTAGCTTCCACAGCGGACAAAGAAAGTAAGCCTTGGTTTAAAACAACAAATTTTCAAAAACTGAAATAAAGTGTCTTACCACACGGCGCCTTTGTTGCAGAAAACTGGACTCACTTCCCTCCTGTTTTTCCGCTGAGAACGCTAGTAACTGTTAGGGCTACCTGTCTCGCCATACTGTGGTGGAAATTAATAGGGCTTGGAGCATAGAAACCCGCTTCAGTGCGCTCAAGATTATTACGCACCAAGCTCCATTAATAGCTTGTACTGAAAAGTACAAATGCACAGCTCTTTTGCATAACGGTTTACCAAGCGCTCGGCGACAAAGAAAGGAACATAAACGCTGGGTCATTTTGATCAGTGGCGTCACTAGGGGGGGCCAGAGGGGGCCATGGCCCCACCAAAATTAGTCTGTGCCCCCCATGTGCCCCCCCAATTTATGTGCACAACAAAAGTCATAGATTCTCATTCTGCGTCTCCGCAGATTGATGGGAAGCCAGGCATCTGCAAGGAGAGAGAGTAGAGTTGTCAAAATGTAGCTCTGATGTCGGGGATGGGCGGAACTGATATGCAGGACCCGCCCCCTTTGTCAGACAGCCCATGCACAGAGACAAACAGCGGAGGTTACATTGCTGGGGAGAAAGGGAACGGGGAGGGACTGATTGTAACTACTGTATGTGGACACAGCAGTGTATAATTCAGGTTTATTATACATGCTGTGGGTACACATACAGTAGTTATAATCAGTCCCTCCCCGTCTCCTTCCTCCCCAGCCAGCAGGGATGGGAGGAGAGGTGGGCACTGGGCAGTGAAGACACCTTGGACGCAGTGGCGTACCAACGGGGGGCGGGCCGGGTGCACTAGGGGGTGTCAGACGGTGTCCTGCCCAGCGTGTTCTGACAGGTCCTATCTGCAGTGGCAACTCCTTCAGTCTGCTGCTGCTGGCAGGCATCGGCGGTAATAAGGGGGCGGGGCCTCGGCGGGAAGAAGGGGCGGAGCCTCGGCAGGAAGAAGGGATGCAGCCTCGGCGGGACGGAGCCTCGGCTGGGAGAAGGTGAGTGTCCAAGTACAAGTGTAAAGTGAATAGGGAGGTAATTGGCGCTGCCAGATGTAATTACACAGTAAGTAAAGTGTAGGTGTCAGTGTGGGGGTGTCAGTGTAGGAGGGGTCAGTGTAGGTGTCAATGAAGGGGGGGTCAATGAAGGGGGTCAGTGTAGGTGTCAATGAAGGGGGGTCAGTGTAGGTGTCAGTGTAGGTGTCAGTGAAGGGGTCAGTGTAGGTCAGTGCTGTATTTTGGCCTAGGCCAACAAGGCCCAGGCCTAGGGCGGCACTTTGTAGGGGGGCAGCAAAAAAGCCGCCCCCCTCCACCTGAGACTCTTTTGGCCACTGGTTGCTAGCGCCGCCTCTCCCACCTCCTTTCTCTCACCTCTCTCACACCCCCTCTCTCTCTCACACCCCCCTTTCTCTCTCTCACTCCCTACCTCACCCACCCCCCTCTCCCTCCCTCACCCACCCCCCTCTCTCTCTCTCTCTCACCCACCCCCCTCTCTCTCTCTCCCTCACCCACCCCCCCTCTCCCTCCCTCACCCACCCCCCCCTCTCTCTCTCTCTCCCTCACCCACCCCCCTCTCTCTCTCTCCCTCCCCCACCCACCCCCCTCTCTCTCTCTCCCTCCCCCACCCACCCCCCCTCTCTCTCTCTCTCTCTCCCTCCCTCACCCACCCCCCTCTCACTCTCTCCCTCCCTCACCCACCCCCCTCTCACTCTCTCTCTCCAACCCTCTCCCCCCCCCCTCGTGAGATCTCAGGGGTTCATGCTGGGACTTGGAGTCCTTCAATTTTGGACGGAGTCACATCCATTAAAAAGGAGGGAGTCGGGCAAATTTACATAGGAGTCGGGAAGGGGGGGGGGTCGCCCGATTTTAGTCTTGCCTAGGGCAGCACAAAACCAAAATACACCATTGGTGTAGGTGTCAGTGAAGGGGTCAGTGAAGGGGTCAGTGTAGGTGTCAATGAAGGGGGTCAGTGTAGGTGTCAATGAAGGGGGGTCAGTGTAGGTGTCAGTGTAGGGGGGGGTCAGTGTAGGAGTCAGTGTAGGGGGCTCAGTGTAGGTGTCAGTAAAGGGGTCAATGAAGGGGGGTCAGTGTAGGTGTCAATGAAGGGGGGTCAGTGTAGGTGTCAATGAAGGGGGGTCAGTGTAGGTGTCAGTGTAGGAGGGGGGTCAGTGTAGGTGTCAATGAAGGGGGTCAGTGTAGGTGTCAATGAAGGGGGTCAGTGTAGGTGTCAGTGAAGGGGTCAATGAAGGGGGGTCAGTGTAGGTGTCAATGAAGGGGGGTCAGTGTAGGTGTTAATGAAGGGGGGTCAGTGTAGGTGTCAGTGTAGGGGGGTCAGTGTAGGTGTCAGTGTAGGAGGGGGGTCAGTGTAGGTGTCAGTGTAGGAGGGGGGTCAGTGTGGGTGTCAATGAAGGGGGTCAGTGTGGAGGGGTCAGTGTAGGTGTCAATGAAGGGGGTCAGTGTAGGTGTCAGTGAAGGGGTCAGTGTAGGTGTCAGTGAAGGGGTCAGTGTAGGTGTCAATGAAGGGGGTCAGTGTGGAGGGGTCAGTGTAGGTGTCAGTGTGGCGGGGGTCAGTGTAGGAGGGGTCAGAGTAGGTGTCAGTGTAGGAGGGGTCAGTGTAGGTGTCAGTCAAGGGGGGTCAATGTAGGGGGGCTCAGTGTAGGTGTCAATGAAGGGGGTCAGTGTAGGTGTCAATGAAGGGGGGTCAGTGTAGGTGTCAATGAAGGGGGGTCAGTGTAGGTGTCAATGAAGGGGGGTCAGTGTAGGTGTCAGTGAAGGGGTCAGTGAAGGGGTAAGTGTAGATGTCAATGAAGGGGGTCAGTGTAGGTGTCAATGAAGGGGGGTCAGTGTAGGTGTCAGTGTAGGGGGGGGTCAGTGTAGGAGTCAGTGTAGGGGGCTCAGTGTAGGTGTCAGTGTAGGAGGGGGGTCAGTGTAGGTGTCAATGAAGGGGGTCAGTGTAGGTGTCAATGAAGGGGGGTCAGTGTAGGTGTCAATGAAGGGGGTCAGTGTAGGTGTCAGTGAAGGGGTCAATGAAGGGGGGTCAGTGTAGGTGTCAATGAAGGGGGGTCAGTGTAGGTGTCAATGAAGGGGGGTCAGTGTAGGTGTCAGTGTAGGGGGGGTCAGTGTAGGTGTCAGTGTAGGAGGGGGGTCAGTGTAGGAGTCAGTGTAAGGGGCTCAGTGTAGGTGTCAGTGTAGGAGGGGGGTCAGTGTAGGTGTCAGTGTAGGAGGGGGGTCAGTGTAGGTGTCAATGAAGGGGGGTCAGTGAAGGGGTCAGTGTAGGTGTCAATGAAGGGGGTCAGTGTGGAGGGGTCAGTGTAGGTGTCAGTGTGGGGGTGTCAGTGTGGCGGGGGTCAGTGTAGGAGGGGTCAGAGTAGGTGTCAGTCAAGGGGGGTCAATGTAGGGGGGCTCAGTGTAGGTGTCAATGAAGGGGGGGTCAGTGAAGGGGTCAGTGTAGGTGTCAATGAAGGGGGTCAGTGTAGGTGTCAGTGAAGGGGTCAGTGTAGGTGTCAGTGAAGGGGTCAGTGTAGGTGTCAATGAAGGGGGTCAGTGTGGAGGGGTCAGTGTAGGTGTCAGTGTGGGGGTGTCAGTGTGGCGGGGGTCAGTGTAGGAGGGGTCAGAGTAGGTGTCAGTGTGGGGGTGTCAGTGTAGGAGGGGTCAGTGTAGGTGTCAGTCAAGGGGGGTCAATGTAGGGGGGCTCAGTGTAGGTGTCAATGAAGGGGGTCAGTGTAGGTGTCAATGAAGGGGGGTCAGTGTAGGTGTCAATGAAGGGGGGTCAGTGTAGGTGTCAGTGAAGGGGTCAGTGAAGGGGTCAGTGTAGGTGTCAATGAAGGGGGTCAGTGTAGGTGTCAATGAAGGGGGGTCAGTGTAGGTGTCAGTGTAGGGGGGGGTCAGTGTAGGAGTCAGTGTAGGGGGCTCAGTGTAGGTGTCAGTGTAGGAGGGGGGTCAGTGTAGGTGTCAATGAAGGGGGTCAGTGTAGGTGTCAATGAAGGGGGGTCAGTGTAGGTGTCAATGAAGGGGGTCAGTGAAGGGGTCAATGAAGGGGGGTCAGTGTAGGTGTCAATGAAGGGGGGTCAGTGTAGGTGTCAATGAAGGGGGGTCAGTGTAGGTGTCAGTGTAGGGGGGGTCAGTGTAGGTGTCAGTGTAGGAGGGGGGTCAGTGTAGGAGTCAGTGTAGGAGGGGGGTCAGTTTAGGTGTCAGTGTAGGAGGGGGGTCAGTGTAGGTGTCAATGAAGGGGGGTCAGTGAAGGGGTCAGTGTAGGTGTCAATGAAGGGGGTCAGTGTGGAGGGGTCAGTGTAGGTGTCAGTGTGGGGGTGTCAGTGTGGCGGGGGTCAGTGTAGGAGGGGTCAGAGTAGGTGTCAGTCAAGGGGGGTCAATGTAGGGGGGCTCAGTGTAGGTGTCAATGAAGGGGGGGTCAGTGAAGGGGTCAGTGTAGGTGTCTGTGACGGTACTCGCCGTCACTGAGACTGAAAAAACTATGTGACAGATAAATTGATGGTTTGGACTGCTCAGTTGGTCAGACTTGTAACAGATGCATGTCATCAGCTCAAACACCTGTCTTCCATGGATTGTAAATCATGTTGATTTGATCATCTATTGTTTACTGTGGGTTCTCAGTATTTACACTATAATATGTGTATTTGTATCTGTTTTACTTTTGGTGCCGGCAGTCTGGGCTTCCAGGGTGACTTAAGTACGCTGAGCTAATTAGCATGTGAAGGATAACCTTGTCTAGATGGGATTAGCCATGAGTCAGCTGTACCTCGTTAGCTATTCATTATGTGATGCTTTTACGTAAATATTCAGGCCATTGTTCATGTAGTGACTGTCATGCTTCTCAAGTGTATAAAAATCTACTGCTTGTGTTAATAAAGGAGTTAGTTGCTTTCAGAGACATACAAGCTAAGTTCAGGCTAGTTCTTGTATGGGGGGGCGGCTGGAATATCTCTATATGTCCAGACTGGAGGAAGCCTTATACTGACGGAAGACCACAAGCACGGTGTGGGTCGACGGTTCCGTCACAGTGTCAATGAAGGGGGGTCAGTGTAGGTGTCAGTGAAGGGGTCAGTGTAGGTGTCAATGAAGGGGGTCAGTGTAGGTGTCAATGAAGGGGGGTCAGTGTAGGTGTCAATGAAGGGGGGTCAGTGTAGGTGTCAGTGTAGGGGGGGGGGGTCAGTGTAGGAGTCAGTGTAGGGGGCTCAGTGTAGGTATCAGTGTAGGAGGGGGGTCAGTGTAGGTGTCAATGAAGGGGGTCAGTGTAGGTGTCAATGAAGGGGGTCAGTGTAGGTGTCAATGAAGGGGGGTCAGTGTAGGTGTCAATGAAGGGGGTCAGTGTAGGTGTCAATGAAGGGGGTCAGTGTAGGTGTCAATGAAGGGGGGTCAGTGTAGGTGTCAATGAAGGGGGGTCAGTGTAGGTGTCAGTGTAGGTGTCAGTGTAGGAGGGGGGTCAGTGTAGGAGTCAGTGTAGGGGGCTCAGTGTAGGTGTCAGTGTAGGAGGGGGGTCAGTGTAGGTGTCAATGAAGGGGGGTCAGTGAAGGGGTCAGTGAAGGGGTCAGTGAAGGGGTCAGTGTAGGTGTCAATGAAGGGGGGTCAGTGTAGGTGTCAGTGAAGGGGTCAGTGAAGGGGTCAGTGTAGGTGTCAATGAAGGGGGTCAGTGTAGGTGTCAATGAAGGGGGGTCAGTGTAGGTGTCAATGAAGGGGGGTCAGTGTAGGTGTCAGTGTAGGGGGGTCAGTGTAGGAGTCAGTGTAGGGGGCTCAGTGTAGGAGGGGGGTCAGTGTAGGTGTCAATGAAGGGGGTCAGTGTAGGTGTCAATGAAGGGGGGTCAGTGTAGGTGTCAGTGAAGGGGTCAGTGTAGGTGTCAATGAAGGGGGTCAGTGTAGGTGTCAATGAAGGGGGGTCAGTGTAGGTGTCAATGAAGGGGGGTCAGTGTAGGTGTCAATGAAGGGGGTCAGTGTAGATGTCAGTGAAGGGGTCAGTGTAGGTGTCAATGAAGGGGGTCAGTGTAGGTGTCAGTGAAGGGGTCAATGAAGGGGGTCAGTGTAGGTGTCAATGAAGGGGGGTCAGTGTAGGTGTCAATGAAGGGGGTCAGTGTAGATGTCAGTGAAGGGGTCAGTGTAGGTGTCAATGAAGGGGGTCAGTGTAGGTGTCAATGAAGGGGTCAATGAAGGGGGTCAGTGTAGGTGTCAATGAAGGGGGGTCAGTGTAGGTGTCAATGAAGGGGGTCAGTGTAGATGTCAGTGAAGGGGTCAGTGTAGGTGTCAATGAAGGGGGTCAGTGTAGGTGTCAGTGAAGGGGTCAATGAAGGGGGTGAGTGTAGGTGTCAATGAAGGGGGGTCAGTGTAGGTGTCAATGAAGGGGGGTCAGTGTAGGTGTCAATGAAGGGGGTCAGTGTAGGTGTCAGTGAAGGGGTCAATGAAGGGGGTGAGTGTAGGTGTCAATGAAGGGGGGTCAGTGTAGGTGTCAATGAAGGGGGGTCAGTGTAGGTGTCAGTGAAGGGGTCAGTGTAGGTGTCAATGAAGGGGGTCAGTGTAGGTGTCAGTGTAGGGTAGGGAGGTTAGTGTAGGAAAGGTCAGTGTAGGAGGGTTAGTGTAGGAGGGGTCAGTGTAGGTGTCAGTGAAGGGGGGTCAGTGTAGGTGTCAGTGAAGGGGGGTCAGTGTAGGTGTCAATGTGGGGGGGAGGAGTCAGTGTAGGTGTCAGTGAAGGGGTCAGTGTAGGGGGGGTCAGTGTAGGGGGGGTCATTTTAGGAGTCAATGTGTAGGGGGGGGGATCAGTGTAGGGGGTCAGTGTAAGTGTTAGTGTAGGAGGGGTCAGTGTAGGTGTCAGTGAAGGGGGGTCAGTGTAGGTGTCAATGTGGGGGGGAGGGGTCAGTGCAGGTGTCAGTGAAGGGGTCAGTGTAGGGGGGGTCAGTGTAGGGGGGTCATTTTAGGAGTCAATGTGTAGGGGGGGATCAGTGTAGGGGGTCAGTGTAAGTGTTAGTGTAGGGAGGTCAGTGTAGGTGTCAGTGAAGGGATCAGTGTAGGGGGGGTCAGTGTAGGTGTCAGTGAAGGGATCAGTGTAGGGGGGGTCAGTGTAGGTGTCAGTGAAGGGATCAGTGTAGGGGGGGTCAGTGTAGGTGTCAGTGAAGGGATCAGCGTAGGGGGGGGTCAGTGTAGGTGTCAGTGAAGGGATCAGTGTAGGGGGGGTCAGTGTAGGTGTCAGTGAATTGGGTTCAGATCCCCATAGACAGGTCCCATCCTTCTACTTATTTATTTTCCTACCTTTTTATCAAGCACCTTTTTTTGCTTTTATGGGTCAAACTGGGAGGAGTATGTGCTTCATTGGTGTACCACCACATGTCTGACTTCCCTCTCCTCTCCTCTCGACCCCCTGTTCTCCTCTCCTTCTCTTCTCTCCTCCTGACCCCCTGTTCTCCTCTTCTCTCCTCCTGACTCCCTGTTCTCCTCTTCTCTCCTCCTGACTCCCTGTTCTCCTCTTCTCTCCTCCTGACTCCCTGTGCTCCTCTTCTCTCCTCCTGACCCCCTGTTCTCCTCTTCTCTCCTCCTGACCCCCTGTTCTCCTATTCTCTCCTCCTGACCCCCTGTTCTCCTCTTCTCTCCTCCTGACTCCCTGTTCTCCTCTTCTCTCCTCCTGACCCCCTGTTCTCCTCTTCTCTCCTCCTAAATCCATGTTCTCCTCTTCTCTCCTCCTGACTCCCTGTTCACCTCTTCTCTCCTCTCCTCTCCTGACCCCCTGTACCATGCTCCATAGCACCCCATGTCTGACTTCCCTCTCCTCTCCTCTCGACCCCCTGTTCTCCTCTCCTTCTCTTCTCTCCTCCTGACCCCCTGTTCTCCTCTTCTCTCCTCCTGACTCCCTGTTCTCCTCTTCTCTCCTCCTGACTCCCTGTGCTCCTCTTCTCTCCTCCTGACCCCCTGTTCTCCTCTTCTCTCCTCCTGACTCCCTGTTCTCCTCTTCTCTCCTCCTGACTCCCTGTGCTCCTCTTCTCTCCTCCTGACCCCCTGTTCTCCTCTTCTCTCCTCCTGACCCCCTGTTCTCCTCTTCTCTCCTCCTGACCCCCTGTTCTCCTCTTCTCTCCTCCTGACTCCCTGTTCTCCTCTTCTCTCCTCCTAAATCCCTGTTCTCCTCTTCTCTCCTCCTGACTCCCTGTTCACCTCTTCTCTCCTCTCCTCTCCTGACCCCCTGTACCATGCTCCATAGCACCCCGTGTCTGACCTTTGACTGAGGGGGGGGCATTGGGTGGAGTATGGGCGGTACTTTTTAAATGTGGGAGGAGCTTGGGCGGGACTTTAAAATGTGGGAGTGGTTATCAAATTTACCTTCGGGCTGAAGCCCCTGGTCTTTTTCCCACCTAGCAACGCCCCTGCTAGCAACACAACAGACAGGCCGGTGGGTGTATGTATGTATGTATATATATATATATATATATATATATATATATATATATATAAAAATTGCGTTTTATAGTTGGCCCCCCTACTTTTGATCCCATCCCCCCATGTGCCCCCCCTAAATATAAAAGCTGGAGACGCCACTGATTTTGATGCCATCTGCCAGGTATCTCTCCATTGGATATGTATGTGTGTGCATGTGTGTAAGAGCAAGTGTTTGTGTGTGAGAGTTTATGTGTCTCTTCATGGATGAAATGGCTTTGTGAGCTTGTGTCTGTGTGTCTGGGTGTGTGGGTGTGTGTGTGTCTGCTTCCTGTGTGTTCTGTCCTCTCTGTGTGTTCTGTGTGAGTCTCAGGGCAGAGCAGGTTTATTTACAGCAAGTGAAAAAAAAGGAAGTTACAGGGAGTGGCTTCACAACCACCAATCACAGACACGTATACATTAAAAAAACACAATAGAAACTGTAGAGTACATGCCCATAGATGGACACGAGCGAACAAAAGGCTCAACTGCCACAAGGAGCACATGGCTTTTCATTGTTCATTCATGTCAATCCATAAACATGAGTCCATTACTTGTTGGTGGGTCTTCATCAAAAATGATTCATATATAAACCATTTTTGATAGTGACCATTCTATTTGTTCCAGTTGATGAGGCTTTATCTGCATAAGATAATAGCAGCAGCCCCCCCAGTCACACCGATCGAATGTGACTATAAGGAGCCATCTATTAATCTTGGTAAAATAAGAATTTCCATATCACAGACATATCTCAGCAGCACAGGGCCCTGAACCGCAGACATAGACCAATGCGATGGACTCTCTTTGCTACTAGTATTGTGCCATCTCATCCAGTGGAAGATTTTCACTAAACAAGTCTTTCCTGCAATGACAGTTAAAGCGATAATCACTGTAAATAGGGATTATCAGTAAAACTTGACACTGGGAGACATAATGACTATTTAAACTAAAGAAATGTCTATCAAAATTTCCACAACACCAAGTCAGCAAAGGAGTGGCTCAAGAAGAAGCACATTAAGGTCCTAGAGTGGCCTAGCCAGTCTCCAGACCTTAATCCCATAAAAAATATGTGGAGGGAGCTAAAGGTTCGAGTTACCAAATGTCAGCCTGGAAACCTTAATGACTTGGAGAAGATCTGCAGAGAGGAGAAAATCCCTCCTGAGATGTGTGCAAACCTGGAGGCCAACTACAAGAAACCTCTGACCTCTGTGATTGCCAACAAGGGTTTCTCCACCAACTACTAAGGGGTCAAATACTTATTTCACTCATTAAAATGCAAATCAATTTATAACTTTTTTGAAATGAGTTTTTCTGGATATTTTTGTTTTTATTTTGTCTCTCACTGGTAAAATAAAACGACCAATAAAATTATAGACTGATCATTTCTTTGTCAGTGGGCAAACGTATAAAATCAGCAGGGGGTCAAATACTTTTTTCCCTCACTGTATGTCATGCTTAGGAACAGACATATGGGCAAAAACTCATCCCCTGTAATTCTAATCTAGAAATTGCTGCCATCTTTGACTGGGAAAGTCAGAAGACTATTGGAAAGTGTGATGTGAGATAGAAGTTTGCCATAATGTGAGGATTCCTGCTATCACCAGCATAATGGGAAATGCATCATGACAGATACCTGCCTCCTCCATTGGGGGAGCTACAGGCCACCTTATGGGGATCCTCCTAAACCCATTAAATACATTTCCACCCCATGTGCACTTATGCCTTTTCCTAATACCCCACCTGCACCCAAACATAAGGGGGGGGGCTCTAACCCAAATCATTTGGCCTTGATTTTATGTCAAGGCTGACTATTACGTTCAGTCAGGATTAGTGTTACATAAAATATAACCCCTAAAAAAAGAAGGAACATTGTTCTGAGATTAAGAGGATTTTTAAAGCAAAAAACACGATCTGACGTCCTCTGGGGAAATATTGCTTAGAAGCTTTTTCCAAATTCAGAGATAGATTATGTTTTAATGTCAGCCGGGGCACCATTGAGTAATCTGATTGGCTAGTGGGAGGTCCTGTGGGACCATGCCAAAACTGTCATTAGAGTGAAAGGAAGAAACCCTTGAGGGATTGGATATACTGAAACTAAAAGCTGTTACTAGTAAGATATGATCTCTCCCATATAACATTTATCTAATGCATTCCACCATTGTCTCATCATGAAGAGACTTCCATCCTGCTGCTCCTCCATTCACGAGACCTCCAATGACTTTGCTGATGACATGAAATCCGGCACTCATGATAAAATCAGAAGTCGGCTTGCTTACCTTCCATGGACTGGAATCTGAAGACTTCAAATGAACACAAGAAAGGACAGGAAAGGACAATCACATTCATTTATACGTTCCATGTCGTGGGTTTAGGATTGGTGATCGTTATTTGTATATTGGAAGATATAATTGTATATTTCCTATGAAGATCCCTCCTGGTCAGACAGCAGAATTCTGAATATACAGGGATATAAATAAGAGTCGGCATTCTGGTGTGTAAAGTCGGGTACACACCTTTAGAATATCGCAGGAATTTTCGGTCGTTGTTTGTTGCGCGCTCGTCTCATATGGAAAGTGAAGCGGTCACTTTCATAGGAAAATTCTCCTACCACAGAATTCACCTTCAGAAGTCATGTCATGTCTTGAATTGTTTTTTATGAATTCTTTCGTTTCTGAGCATGCGCAGTCTGGCTCTTATCATTTTTTGAAAAACGAATGAAACAAAAATCAGATGTTGAGTTCACATACGATAAAAATTATATTATAGCCCGCACCTTCAGTTTTTGTCATCCGAAAATTCGCAATCGGCTGTCAAAAGCATCATTCTAACGATCTGAAAATCAGCAGATCGTTCGTCAGACGTAATTTTACTTCCGATTTTCCTATGGTGTGTACGGCCCTTTAATGTACCTGAATTACTTTTTGTATGGAAGTATAAGCATGAGATTGTGGGGTACATTGAACCCCTCTATATTACAGATGTAACAATAAAGTTAGGAGGCACAGGTTAGGCCTGTTATCTCTAACCAGACCTTTCCTCCTACTGGCTACTTATTGTTGCCTTTATCACCTGCAATCCCCTAATTTTACAATGAGACCCTCCTGTCTTCTCTGTCTCCATTTCAGCACAACCCTGACCCTGAACCCGTCCTGACCCGGAACCCGTCCTGACCCTGAGCCCGTCCTGACCCTGAACCCGTCCTGACCCTGAACCAGCCCTGACTCTGAACCCGTCCTGACCCTGAGCCTGTCCTGACCCTGAACCCGTCCTAACTCTGAACCCGTCCTGACTCTGAACCCGTCCTAACCATGAACCCGTCCTGACTCTGAACCCGTTCTGACCCTAAACCCGTCCTGACCCTGAACCTGTCCTGACCCTGAACCCTGGCACTAATTTTTTTGATGTGATCTTCTCTGGAATAAAGTTTTTTGACTGCTTTTGCAAGATCCTTGGTGTGCTGGCGAATATGTATCTACTTGTAACTGATCCAGTGGCCAGCTGGTGATCCCTTCAGCACCCAGTACACAAGTGCCTACAAACCAGGAAGGTGTGCAATAGGAATATCAACTATACTAACCCTGAACCTGTCCTGACCCTGAACACCTCCTAACCCTGAACCCGTCCTGACCCTGAACCCATCTTGACCCTGAACCCGTCCTGACCCTGAACCCGTCCTGACCCTTAACCCGTCTTGACCCTGAACCCGTCCTGACCCTGAACCCGTCCTGACCCTGAACCTGTCCTGACCCTGAACCTGTCCTGCAGATTTCACACTCTTTTATCCTCTGTGGTCTCTTAATGAGAGATTGATAGAAGATTTGCCAGCGATGGGACAATTTTGCACCAGCAAGAACAGAGACAGCCTCAGCTCACTTTCTAATGTCTTTCAGCCAGGCAAAGCCGGCCAAGTAACACTCGATGACAAAGCACGTGGCTAACGAAACAACCTTAAAAAGCTTTCTTTTTCTGCAATGAATCTGATTGGATGTAAGCCAAGCAAACTACTAGAGAACAAAAATCGAATTCACAGTCAAATATCTGCTGCAAAATGTCATAGTCACTGGGATTGTCCATAGAGGACGGACTCCTCCAGAACTCCACATTTAGCTTTGGGTAAAGCATGTTCATTAAAAGAGAAGTATAGCCAAACCTTTTATGGTCATACTTCTTCTATGGGTCACAGGAGTACTTACAAGTGCTCTTCTGTTATCCAGAATCAACTGACAAAAGGCTGAAGCCAGTTGACACCTGATGTCACAGAGCCATTCCAGACTCTGGAAGGATCCCAACCATATTGTCGGGATCCCCAACGATGTGTAATTGGCAACTAGCCCTTCAGCACAATAAGCCGGAGTCAGCTGTGCCTGGAGGGGCTGAGCAGACAGCGGAGCCTGGAGGGGCTGAGCAGACAGCGGAGCCTGGAGGGGCTGAGCAGACAGCGGAGCCTGGAGGGGCTGAGCAGACAGCAGAGCCTGGAGGGGCTGAGCAGACAGCGGAGCCTGGAGGGGCTGAGCAGACAGCGGAGCCTGGAGGGGCTGAGCAGACAGCAGTGCCTGGAGGGGCTGAGCAGACAGCGGAGCCTGATGGGGCTGATTAGACAGCAGTGCCTGGAGGGGCTGAGCAGACAGCGGAGCCTGGAGGGGCTGAGAAGACAGCGGAGCCTGGAGGGGCTGAGCAGACAGCGGAGCCTGGAAGGGCTGAGAAGACAGCGGAGCCTGGATGGGCTAAGCAGACAGCGGAGCCTGAAGGAGCTGAGCAGACAGCGGAGCCTGGAGGGGCTGAGCAGACAGCAGAGCCTGGATGGGCTAAGCAGACCACAGAGCCTGGAGGGGCTGAGCAGACAGCAGAGCCTGGAGGGGCTGAGCAGACAGCGGAGCCTGGATGGGCTAAGCAGACAGCGGAGCCTGGATGGGCTAAGCAGACAGCGAAGCCTGGAGGGGCTGAGAAGACAGCGGAACCTGGAGGGGCTGAGCAGACAGCGGAGCCTGGAGGGGCTGAGAAGACAGCGAAGCCTGGAGGGGCTGAGCAGACAGCGGAGCCTGGAAGGGCTGAGCAGACAGCGGAGCCTGGAGGGGCTGAGAAGACAGCGGAGCCTGGATGGGCTAAGCAGACAGCGGAGCCTGAAGGAGCTGAGCAGACAGCGGAGCCTGGAGGGGCTGAGCAGACAGCGGAGCCTGGATGGGCTAAGCAGACCGCAGAGCCTGGAGGGGCTGAGCAGACAGCAGAGCCTGGAGGGGCTGAGCAGACAGCGGTGACTGACAGTAATGTGATTGCTCGGTTCTTCACTTAGAGATGGTCGGATGGAGGTTAGAATTGTGTTGGTTTTTTCTATTCCCGTACTTCTCCATTAAAGGTTTCTTATGTTTTAAGTGTTGCCCTTTGAAGGTGCATGAAAAGGACCCCTCATGATACATGTCCCCCGTCATTTGCAGATTCACCATAGCTTGCAAGTCTTGGGAAATTATGAGGGTTTAGAAGGTTAAAAGGAGAAAAGTAACGAGTTCTTCTGACATGAGAAAACCCAAACTTTGTGCAACACACAGGAAAATGTCTGAAAAATTAAATGCTTGTCATTCCCTACTCTACGCATTTCACCACATTGCTTCATTGTATGAGTCGGGGAGAAGATGAGAGCAATATGAGAAAAGATGGCTAAAGGTCTCACCTCTCATTGGCTGCCTTCCTGCACATTGGTTGTTGTAGTCTGAAGCATCAACGATATCATACATACTATTACATGACACGAGGGGTCCTGATATCATACATACTATTACATGACACGGGGGTCCTGATATCATACATACTATTACATGACACGAGGGGTCCTGATATACATACTATTACATGACACGGGGGGCCCTGATATCATACATACTATTACATGACACGGGGGGCCCTGATATTATACATACTATTACATGACACGGGGGGCCCTGATATCATACATACTATTACATGACACGAGGGGTCCTGATATCATACATACTATTACATGACACGGGGGTCCTGATATCATACATACTATTACAAGACACGGGGGGCCCTGATATCATACATACTATTACATGACACGGGGGGCCCTGATATCATACATACTATTACATGACACGGGGGGTCCTGATATCATACATACTATTACATGACACGGGGGGCCCTGATATTATACATACTATTACATGACACGGGGGGTCCTGATATCATACATACTATTACATGACACGGGGGGCCCTGATATCATACATACTATTACATGACACGGGGGGCCCTGATATCATACATACTATTACATGACACGGGGGGGCCTGATATTATACATACTATTACATGACACGGGGGGTCCTGATATCATACATACTATTACATGATATGGGGGTCCTGATATCATACATACTATTACATGACACGAGGGGTCCTGATATCATACATACTATTACAAGACACGGGGGGCCCTGATATCATACATACTATTACATGACACGGGGGGCCCTGATATTATACATACTATTACAAGACACGGGGGGCCCTGATATCATACATACTATTACATGATATGGGGGGTCCTGATATCATACATACTATTACATGACATGGGGGGGTCCTGATATCATACATACTATTAGGACTTGCTGGGTGATGACTTGTTGGGACTCCTCTGATTACCTGCACACAGTCACTTAGGGACAGTTCACACATCCATCCTTACTCCCAATGGCTCGTCACTCAATAATCAGTCCAGGGGTTTTGGTTTTTGGTATTTTTTGTGGAACTTGGATGGGGAAGGGAATAGTGGGAATAGTGGGATACTCCAACTGAAACTATTTACATTGGATAAGGACAACTCTCACTTGGCCTCACCAGGTTACTTGTGGAAGCAGTCACACTGCTTTAACCATACTGCCACTTGTATGGAAGTGGTTTAGTCTCCTTGCTTTTTCACCAGTAATAGACTTGGTGAACTACATTATCTTCATGACACTCTCTAGCATCCTCTTTACTGATACCCGTTCACTGACTCTTGTAGCTACAGTGGTGGCCCCCCTCAGGTCAGGCCCCATGACGCAGATCTGTACTCACTGTATGCAGAATCAGATCCTTTCCAGTGTCTCCCTTCCAGTCAGTTCTGCAGGACCTCCGGGTTCAGCTCCTCTCTAGCTCTTTAGGCTCTCAGGTCGACCATCTGAGGCCAGATTGTAACTTCTACAGAGGAGGGGCAGCCACCCCCTCCCTCCGGGACCCCGCTCTCCAGCTGAAAGTCCCCAAGCACATGTCCCCTTGGCATTTATACAGTATCCCAGCATGCACCGAGGCACTTTCCACTGCCAAATCACCAGGACTGTACTAAATGCCTGTGTAGTCATTTGTCAGGTTTCCTCCCACTGTCCAACATGCCTCCCTTTTGGACCAGTGTGACACACTTCAGACAAACTGAGCTGCACCTGAGCACCATGAGCAGACCTCACTAGCAGATCCTGCTCTCTGGTAGGCAGAGAACAATCTAGATCTACCTGGAAATCTCTCTGGTAAGCAGAAAAGATCCAAAGAGTGAAAGACAGATACTATGTGACAGAAACTTAATGGACACTGAGAATATAGCTTGGATTGCTTCAAATGGGTTCTGTATCTACACTTACGATAATGTGTATTGTACCTCAATGTCAGAGATGGACAGTCTGTCACTGGTGGTCTCGCCCTATTGTCTGTGTATTGAAGTGTGATGTGGATTCTGTTAAGCCTGTCTGTCCCATTGTTAATTGTTAATGAACTCACATATTGTTTCTGTCCAGATGGCTAGATATTTAGTTCAGGTTAATTCTATTTCTGCATACAATTTCACCTGCATATGATAATGTAATCAGGCAACCCCTGACCTGTGTGGTAATCTGATCAGGAGGGGGAGGTCCATGCTGTATATAAACTGTGTGACTGTTCAATAAAGCAGAAGATTCCAGTACAAGGTAAGTTGTCAGCTAGCTTTGTATGAGGGCGGCTGGAAAATCTGATATCTATGTTCAAGACTGGGAGGAAGCCGTATACTGACAGAAGTCCACAAACACAGTGTGGGTCACGGTTCTGTTACAGCACCTACCTAGGAGGGCGCTACATCCATCCCCTGCCAAACTGATCCATGTCCTCTCTAGCACCTACCTAGGAGGGCACTACATCCATCCCCTGCCAAACTGAGCCATGTCCTCACTAGCACCTACCTCGGAGGGCGCTACATCCATCCCCCGCCAAACTGAGCCATGTCCTCACTAGCACCTACCTAGGAGGGCACTACATCCATCCCCTGCCAAACTGAGCCATGTCCTCACTAGCACCTACCTAGGAGGGCGCTACATCCATCCCCTGCCAAACTGAGCCATGTCCTCACTAGCACCTACCTAGGAGGGCGCTAAATCCATCCCCCGCCAAACTGAGCCATGTCCTCACTAGCACCTACCTAGGCGGGCACTACATCCATCCCCTGCCAAACTGAGCCATGTCCTCACTAGCACCTACCTAGGCGGGCACTACATCCATCCCCTGCCAAACTGAGCCATGTCCTCACTAGCACCTACCTAGGAGGGCGCTACATCCATCCCCCGCCAAACTGAGCCATGTCCTCACTAGCACCTACCTAGGAGGGCGCTACATCCATCCCCTGCCAAACTGATCCATGTCCTCTCTAGCACCTACCTAGGAGGGCACTACATCCATCCCCTGCCAAACTGAGCCATGTCCTCACTAGCACCTACCTCGGAGGGCGCTACATCCATCCCCCGCCAAACTGAGCCATGTCCTCACTAGCACCTACCTAGGAGGGCGCTACATCCATCCCCTGCCAAACTGATCCATGTCCTCTCTAGCACCTACCTAGGAGGGCACTACATCCATCCCCTGCCAAACTGAGCCATGTCCTCACTAGCACCTACCTAGGAGGGCGCTACATCCATCCCCCTCCAAACTGAGCCATGTCCTCACTAGCACCTACCTAGGCGGGCACTACATCCATCCCCTGCCAAACTGAGCCATGTCCTCACTAGCACCTACCTAGGAGGGCGCTACATCCATCCCCCGCCAAACTGAGCCATGTCCTCACTAGCACCTACCTAGGCGGGCACTACATCCATCCCCTGCCAAACTGAGCCATGTCCTCACTAGCACCTACCTAGGCGGGCACTACATCCATCCCCCGCCAAACTGAGCCATGTCCTCACTAGCACCTACCTAGGCGGGCACTACATCCATCCCCTGCCAAACTGAGCCATGTCCTCACTAGCACCTACCTAGGAGGGCGCTACATCCATCCCCCGCCAAACTGAGCCATGTCCTCACTAGCACCTACCTAGGAGGGCACTACATCCATCCCCTGCCAAACTGAGCCATGTCCTCACTAGCACCTACCTAGGAGGGCGCTACATCCATCCCCCGCCAAACTGAGCCATGTCCTCACTAGCACCTACCTAGGAGGGCGCTACATCCATCCCCCGCCAAACTGAGCCATGTCCTCACTAGCACCTACCTAGGAGGGTGCTATACTCACCCCCCACCAAACTGAGCCATGTCCTCACTAGCACCTACCTAGGCGGGCACTACATGTACAACTAATATGTGATATTAAACTTCTTCTACATCCGCTAGTTTGCTGGGCAGAGTTCTATTCTGCTTATTTGATCACTAATGACGCTTTAATTGTTGTGGACGGGAGCATTAGATTTTAATTGCGGTACAAGTCTGCAGACGACTGACTTGTAATATGTGCACTTGTCTGGAAAATGAATCCTATGACATATGGGTATGAGATACCTGCAGGGCACGGGGTTACTGCACATGGTAGATATCACCGATCAATACTCAGCACTTAAAACATTAGATATGTCCATTCCCCTCCTTCCTGCTCAATGCGAATAGGAGGCCAATTCTGCATTTTATTGATTCAAAGAAAATAAATAGAAAATAATACATTCTGCACTTTTCAGTCATCCACATTATTCAAGGGCAAAGGGCTAATGGATTCTATTTTCATGAGTAATCTCAGAATGATTCTCCCAGAATTTTACATAAAAAGCAGATTTCTCACATTTCACACCGATGTTTTTTTTAAAGCAATGTGAATAAACATTTATGAAAAATGTGGGAAATATTTTTTCTTTGTATAATTTAGAGGTAAATTCCTCTTCTGCAGATATTATAATGACAGCAAAACATTTATCTCCACTTTCTAACTTTGCTGATTATAATAAAAGTCTTAACTCTGAGGAAGGACGGAGAGAATTGTTCTTCCTCCGAGGTTCTTCTTCTTAAGGGACCATAAATGGTCCAATTTCCTGCCCATAGTTCATCTTGATTGGGTGGGTGGATGAGGGCTTCCTTGAGGGGAAGAAGAACACTTCTGACCATTGGAATTACTCCATACTTTTTATAAAGATTGTTGGGAAATTGCCGTGCAATGGATGCCAACCCCACATTGGAAAGGAGAGGAGACATTAAACTCAGCAATCGTTGTGTTTAGTCTTTGGCCAAGTTCCAGGCTGTAGGGTGTTGGGTCCCAATGGAGAAATGTATAAACACCCCCCCATGGTTGGCACTGGTATCTGCCAGAGTGCGATCACTGGGTGCAGCGGAGTCCATTCAGATCAGACATTGTGGAGTGAACAGGAACTGGCTTCTTTATTAGAACATAACACAGAAATCAAAGATGTCGCCTCATTGTAATAAGAACAACAGAACAGGAAGAGATAACCAACAAGTTCAGTACAGTGTACAGTATATTACAACACATCATAGAAATGCATAGCATATCACTGAGCATTAGCGACATCTAGTGTCCTATTTGTGAACACAGTTAATCTGCTAAACTGAAAGCTGTTGTATTTCCAACATGAGGGACATGCCATTGGTGTACTCAGGATTTCTTTCATAGAATTGTGACATTTATTTTTGCATTGCTATTACCTGTCATCGCATTGCACTCTAATGTCCATGTGACTTACGTTTTCCCTCTAGTAGATATTTCCTGATGATTAGAGCAGAAAATAGAATATGCTAATATAGCGCTACCCCCAAAGGAGCCGCTTGAGAATATTAGATACTATGTTCTGTAGCACCCTCCTAGGTAGGTGCTAGGTAAAAGCATCTATTGCTCCTTCTGCTTATCAGGGCAGCCTGATCTGTTAGGTGGCCTGTTACATGTCTCTGGATGTGATTCACTGGGTCTGAGGGAGTGTCCCCACTGTATCCAATGAGGGAGTTTGTTGGACAGTGGAGGAAACCCAGCCAGTGACACATTGGCTTTTGTGGGAGTCCCAGTGGGAGGGAATTCTTGCAGTGCATCCTGGGATTGCTCATAAAAGCCGGGGGGGGGGGACATGTGACAGGGTGTATTTGGCGGGAAGCAGAGTCCCAGGAGGAGGCTGCCACTGTCTTTCCCCCTGCTGTGTATGAGGAAGGTGGTCTTAGGCGGTCGGCTAGTGAACCAGGTGTGGAACTGAGCTGCAGAGGATTCAGTGGAGCTTCCAGGTACACTTCCAGGTACGCTTCCAGGTACGCTTCCAGGTACACTTCCAGGTACGCTTCCAGGTACGCTTCCAGGTACACTTCCAGGTACGCTTCCAGGTACGCTTCCAGGTACGCTTCCAGCTATGCTTCCAGGTACACTTCCAGGTACGCTTCCAGGTAGGCTTCCAGGTACTCTTCCAGCTACGTTTCCAGGTACGCTTCCAGCTACGCTTCCATGTACACTTCCAGGTACGCTTCCAGGTACGCTTCCAGGTACACTTCCAGGTACACTTCCAGGTACGCTTCCAGGTACGCTTCCAGGTACGCACGTAAGAAACAAGTATGCATACAAGGGTGCATAGCATAATACCATTTAAAACAAACTCCGTTTATTATAAGGTAGTGCCCTCACATGATACAATTAATATCAAGCATGTCGATATATCCAAAAATGAAGGAATGAAGGAAAAAGTTTCAGCGTTCAGTAATAAGGCTGGCCAGGACTACATGTCCCAAGATCCCCTGCTGCTTATCTCTGAATAGTCCCCTCCTCCTGCCAATGAGGAAGCAGGGAAAAGAGCAGGTGGCAGTCCTGATCCATCCCATTCTCTTCTGTTCAGCTTAGGGAGGAGGGGGAGAAACCCCCAGCAGCTTTGGTTCAGTCTGCGTGCCAGTCAGTGGGGAACCTACACCCGCTATGACAACGGCCTCCAGGCTGCCACTGAATGACCAGAAGTGGCGGACAGTGGACACTCCCTGTGACTCTCTCTTCCTGTAGCACTCTCTGACACCGAGACACTGCTTGCAGATCCACACCATGGTCCCCAGAGAGCGATTCTCCCAGCATTCTCTTCTGTTCACCAGCTGGCTGGGATTTGTAGTCCACAACAGTCTGAATGAATGTAAAAACTGGCTCTCTGGACTACATGTCCCAAGATGCTTTGCTCCACTCCTAGGTCTCCTTCGCTCTACATTCAGGATGTGATGACAATCCAGGCTGAACACTAGGAGAGAATAGCAAACCTTTTCCAGATGGGAATGAGGGACACCGACTACCAAAAAAATTTAGCCATAGGACACACCCCCTGCCACACCCCCTTAAAGGAAAATTATACAAAAAAAAAAGATGAGTTAAACCCACAGGTGATTTTGTTTTTACCACCATTATTCCTTTATATTGGCTTTTGACATTTCCAAATGCAGCAACTTAGATATTGGATGAAAGGTTTAATCCTAGGAAACACTTTTTTAAAGATAAAAAGTAAATTTTATATACAACTATATAGATGAGAGCAACATGAGGGAGAAATGAGGAGGGTGGAGGGATGGAGGGACAGCAGGATGGAGGGAGGGAGGATGGAGGGTGGACGGATGGAGGGTGGAGGGTGGACGGATGTAGGGATGGAGGGACGGAGGGTGGACGGATGGAGGATGGAGGGATGGAGGGACGGCGGGACGGAGGGACGGAGGGAGGGTGGAGGGACGGAGGGATGGAGGGTGGAGGGATGGAGGGACGGAGGGTGGAGGGACGGAGAGATGGAGGGACAGAGGGATGGAAGGATGGAGGGACGGAGAGATGGAGGGACGGAGGGATGGAAGGATGGAGGGATGGAGGGTGGAGGGACGGAGAGATGGAGGGACGGAGGGATGGAAGGATGGAGGGACGGAGGGTGGACGGATGGAGGATGGAGGGACAGCAGGACGGAGGGGCGGCGGGAGGGAGGATGGAGGGTGGATGGTGGAGGGACGGAGGGTGGACGGATGGAGGGTGGACGGATGGAGGGACGGAGGGTGGACGGATGGAGGATGGAGGGACAGCAGGACGGAGGGGCGGCGGGAGGGAGGATGGAGGGTGGATGGTGGAGGGACGGAGGGTGGACGGATGGAGGGTGGACGGATGGAGGGACGGAGGGTGGACGGATGGAGGATGGAGGGACGGCGGGACGGAGGGAGGGAGGATGGATGGTGGAGGGACGGAGGGTGGACGGATGGAGGGATGGAGGGACGGAGGGTGGACGGATGGAGGATGGAGGGACGGAGGGAGGGTGGAGGGACGGAGGGTGGAGGGACGGAGAGATGGAGGGACGGAGGGATGGAAGGATGGAGGGTGGAGGGATGGAGGGACGGAGAGATGGAGGGACGGAAGGATGGAGGGACGGAGGGTGGAGGGATGGAGGGACGGAGGGTGGAGGGATGGAGGGACGGAGGGTGGAGGAAGGAGGGATGGAGGGACAGTTGGGAGCTCTGGAATAGTTCTACAAGGCTGCAGAGCATCTCCTGGCTGCACAATATTCACAGAAAATGTCCCTGAATGTGATTTTGTTTTAATGATATCACATGCCTGACGAAGGTTCCCGCCTCCCCCGAAACACTGTACTCTCCTGCATGTGAGCATATCCTGAGAAAAAACATCTGGACTCAACCTAAAGATCCGCGCTGAAAAATATCTCCATTGTGTCATTAGACGTGTTCATTCATCAGACGAAACGCCACATATTCCTTCATTCATCAGACGAAACGCCACATATTCCTTCATTCATCACACGAAACGCCAAATATTCCTTCATTCATCACAAGAAACGCCACATATTCCTTCATTCATCACACGAAACGCCAAATATTCCTTCATTCATCACAAGAAACGCCACGTATTCCTTCATTCATCAGACGAAACGCCACATATTCCTTCATTCATCACAAGAAACGCCACATATTCCTTCATTCATCACACGAAACGCCAAATATTCCTTCATTCATCACAAGAAACGCCACATATTCCTTCATTCATCACAAGAAACACCACATATTCCTTCATTCATCACACAAAACGCCAAATATTCCTTCATTCATCACACGAAACATCACATATTCCTTCATTCATCACACAAAACGCCAAATATTCCTTCATTCATCACAAGAAACGCCACATATTCCTTCATTCATCACAAGAAACGCCACATATTCCTTCATTTATCACACGAAACGTCACATATTCCTTCATTCATCACACGAAATGCCACATATTCATTCATTCATCACAAGAAACGCCACATATTCCTTCATTCATCACAAGAAACGCCACATATTCCTTCATTCATCACACAAAATGCCACATATTCCTTCATTCATCACTCAAAACGCCACATATTCCTTCATTCATCACACAAAACGCCAAATATTCCTTCATTCATCACAAGAAACGCCACATATTCCTTCATTTATCACACGAAACGTCACATATTCCTTCATTCATCACACGAAATGCCACATATTCCTTCATTCATCACAAGAAACGCCACATATTCCTGCTTCATCACACTAAACGCCACATATTCCTTCATTCATCACAAGAAATGCCACATATTCCTTCATTCATCACACAAAACGCCAAATATTCCTTCATTCATCACAAGAAACGCCACATATTCCTTCATTCATCACAAGAAACGCCACATATTCCTTCATTCATCATCACAAGAAACGCCACATATTCCTTCATTCATCACATGAAACGCCACATATTCCTTCATTCATCACAAGAAACGCCACATATTCCTTCATTCATCACACAAAATGCCACATATTCCTTCATTCATCACACGAAACGCCACATATTCCTTCATTCATCACACGAAACGCCACATATTCCTTCATTCATCACAAGAAAGGCCATATATTCCTTCATTCATCACAAGAAACGCCACATATTCCTTCATTCATCACAAGAAAGGCCACATATTCCTTCATTCATCACAAGAAACGCCACATATTCCTTCATTCATCACACAAAACGCCACATATTCCTTCATTCATCACACAAAACGCCAAATATTCCTTCATTCATCACAAGAAACACCACATATTCCTTCATTCATCACAAGAAACGCCACATATTCCTTCATTTATCACACGAAACGTCACATGTTCCTTCATTCATCACACGAAACGCCACATATTCCTTCATTCATCACACTAAACGTCACATATTCCTTCATTCATCACAAGAAACGCCACATATTCCTTCATTCATCACACGAAACGCCACATATTCCTTCATTCATCACACGAAACGCCAAATATTCCTTCATTCATCACACGAAATGCCACGTATTCCTTCATTCATCACACGAAATGCCACATATTCCTTCATTCATCACAAGAAACGCCACATATTCCTTCATTCATCACAAGAAACGCCACATATTCCTTCATTCATCACACGAAACGCCACATATTCCTTCATTCATCACAAGAAACACCACATATTCTTTCATTCATCACACGAAACGCCACATATTCCTTCATTCATCACAAGAAACGCCACATATTCCTTCATTCATCACAAGAAACTCCACATATTCCTTCATTCATCACACGAAACGCCACATATTCCTTCATTCATCACAAGAAACACCACATATTCCTTCATTCATCACACGAAACGCCAAATATTCCTTCATTCATCACACGAAATGCCACGTATTCCTTCATTCGTCACAGGAAATGCCACATATTCCTTCATTCATCACAAGAAACGCCACATATTCCTTCATTCATCACACGAAACGCCACATATTCCTTCATTCATCACAAGAAACACCACATATTCTTTCATTCATCACACGAAACGCCACATATTCCTTCATTCATCACAAGAAACGCCACATATTCCTTCATTCATCACACGAAACGCCACATATTCCTTCATTCATCACAAGAAACACCACATATTCTTTCATTCATCACACGAAACGCCACGTATTCCTTCATTCATCACACGAAACGCCACATATTCCTTCATTCATCACACGAAACGCCACATATTCCTTCATTCATCCCAAGAAACGCCACATATTCCTTCATTCATCACACTAAACGCCACATAATCCTTCATTCATCACAAGAAACGCCACATATTCCTTCATTCATCACACTAAACTGCCACATTTTGTGATGAATGAAGGAATATGTGGCGTTTCTTGTGATGAATGAAGGAATATGTGGCGTTTCGTGTGATGAATGAAAGAAACGCCACATATTCCTTCATTCATCGCAAAAAAAACACCACATATTCCTTCATTCATCACATGAAACGCCACATATTCCTTCATTCATCACAAGAAACGCCATATATTCCTTCATTCATCACACGAAACGTCACATATTCCTTCATTCATCACAAGAAATGTCACATATTCCTTCATTCATCACAAGAAACGCCATATATTCCTTCATTCATCACACGAAACGCCACGTATTCCTTCATTCATCACACGAAACGCCACATATTCCTTCATTCATCACAAGAAACGCCATATATTCCTTCATTCATCACACGAAACGTCACATATTCCTTCATTCATCACAAGAAATGTCACATATTCCTTCATTCATCACAAGAAACGCTATATATTCCTTCATTCATAGTTACATAGTTACATAGTAGGTGAGGTTGAATAAAGACAATAGTCCATCCAGTTCAACCTGTGTAGGTGTGTGTGACTGTAATCATCTAACATAGCCCTCAATCTCCTGATCCTTGAGATGTACGTCTAAGAGTCTTTTGAAAGTCACCATACTACCCGCAGAAACCACCTCTTGTGGTAGACAATTCCACAATCTTGTAGCCCTAACAGTAAAGAACCCCCCACGTTGCCTGAGGTTAAAACGCTTCTCCTCTAATCGCATTGTATGTCCTCGAGTCCTCATGCAATTCCTTCGAATGAACAGCTTTTCTTCTAAGCTGAGATCCCCATTAAGATATTTATAAATTGCTATCATGTCCCCTCTCAGACGTCTTTTCTCCAGGGAAAATAAATCGAGCGATTGCAGCCGCTCTTCATAGGTAAGGTCCTCCAACCCCCTAATCAGTTTAGTTGCCCTTCTCTGGACTCTCTCCAGCTCCAACACATCCCTCCTGAGGACTGGCGACCAGAACTGGACAGAATACTCCAGATGCGGTCGGACCAGAGTTTTATAAAGTGGAAGGATTATAGTCTTATCTCTGGAATACATCCCTTTCTTTATGCATGCTAATATTCTGCTGGCTTTGGAAGCTGCCGCTTGACATTGCATGCTATTGCCTAATCTATCATCAACCAAGACTCCCAGATCTTTCTCCATTTTTGATTCCCCAAGGGTTCCCCTCCTAACGTGTATTGTGTTTTTATGTTTTTAGTCCCCAAGTGCAAAACCTTACACTTCTCCACATTAAACCTCATTTGCCATGTCGTTGCCCACTCTGTTATTTTGTCCAGGTCATTCTGTAGGATATCTGCTTCATGCTGTGCAGTTATTGCCCTGTCCAATTTTGTGTCATCTGCAAAAACTGATAACGAACTCCTGATCCCGTCCTCAATGCTGTTTATGAATAAATTGAACAAGGTTGGTCCCACAAGAATTCATCACAAGAAACGTCACATATTCCTTCATTCATCACACAAAATGCCACATATTCCTTCATTCATCACACGAAACGCCACATATTCCTTCATTCATCACACAAAACGCCACATATTCCTTCATTCATCACACAAAACGCCACATATTCCTTCATTCATCACACAAAAAGCCACATATTCCTTCATTCATCACAAGAAAGGCCACATATTCCTTCATTCATCACACAAAACGCCACATATTCCTTCATTCATCACACAAAAAGCCACATATTCCTTCATTCATCACAAGAAATGCCACATATTCCTTCATTCATCACAAGAAACGCAACATATTCCTTCATTCATCACATTAAACGCCACATATTCCTTCATTCATCACACGAAACGCCACATATTCTTTCATTCATCACACGAAACGCCAAATATTCCTTCATTCATCACACGAAATGCCACGTATTCCTTCATTCATCACAGGAAATGCCACATATTCCTTCATTCATCACAAGAAACGCCACATATTCCTTCATTCATCACAAGAAACGCCACATATTCCTTCATTCATCACACGAAACGCCACATATTCCTTCATTTGTCACACGAAACGCCAAATATTCCTTCATTCATCACAAGAAATGCCACATATTCCTTCATTCATCACACGAAACGCCAAATATTCCTTCATTCATCACAAGAAACGCCACATATTCCTTCATTAATCACACGAAACGCCACATATTCCTTCATTCGTCACACGAAACGCCACATATTCCTTCATTCGTCACACGAAACGTCACATATTCCTTCATTCGTCACACGAAACGCCACATATTCCTTCATTCATCACACAAAACGCCACATATTCCTTCATTCATCACACAAAAAGCCACATATTCCTTCATTCATCACAAGAAAGGCCACATATTCCTTCATTCATCACACAAAACGCCACATATTCCTTCATTCATCACACAAAAAGCCACATATTCCTTCATTCATCACAAGAAATGCCACATATTCCTTCATTCATCACAAGAAACGCAACATATTCCTTCATTCATCACATTAAACGCCACATATTCCTTCATTCATCACACGAAACGCCACATATTCTTTCATTCATCACACGAAACGCCAAATATTCCTTCATTCATCACACGAAATGCCACGTATTCCTTCATTCATCACAGGAAATGCCACATATTCCTTCATTCATCACAAGAAACGCCACATATTCCTTCATTCATCACAAGAAACGCCACATATTCCTTCATTCATCACACGAAACGCCACATATTCCTTCATTTGTCACACGAAACGCCAAATATTCCTTCATTCATCACAAGAAATGCCACATATTCCTTCATTCATCACACGAAACGCCAAATATTCCTTCATTCATCACAAGAAACGCCACATATTCCTTCATTAATCACACGAAACGCCACATATTCCTTCATTCGTCACACGAAACGCCACATATTCCTTCATTCGTCACACGAAACGTCACATATTCCTTCATTCGTCACACGAAACGCCACATATTCCTTCATTCATCACATGAAACGCCACATATTCCTTCATTCATCACAAGAAACGCCACATATTCCTTCATTCATCACACAAAATGCCACATATTCCTTCATTCATCACACAAAATGCCACATATTCCTTCATTCATCACACGAAACGCCACATATTCCTTCATTCATCACAAGAAACGCCACATATTCCTTCATTCATCACACAAAATGCCACATATTCCTTCATTCATCACACAAAATGCCACATATTCCTTCATTCATCACACAAAACGCCACATATTCCTTCATTCATCACACAAAAAGCCACATATTCCTTCATTCATCACAAGAAAGGCCACATATTCCTTCATTCATCACACAAAACGCCACATATTCCTTCATTCATCACACAAAAAGCCACATATTCCTTCATTCATCACAAGAAATGCCACATATTCCTTCATTCATCACAAGAAACGCAACATATTCCTTCATTCATCACATTAAACGCCACATATTCCTTCATTCATCACACGAAACGCCACATATTCTTTCATTCATCACACGAAACGCCAAATATTCCTTCATTCATCACACGAAATGCCACGTATTCCTTCATTCATCACAGGAAATGCCACATATTCCTTCATTCATCACAAGAAACGCCACATATTCCTTCATTCATCACACGAAACGCCACATATTCCTTCATTCATCACAAGAAACACCACATATTCTTTCATTCATCACACGAAACGCCACATATTCCTTCATTCATCACAAGAAACGCCACATATTCCTTCATTCATCACAAGAAACTCCACATATTCCTTCATTCATCACACGAAACGCCACATATTCCTTCATTCATCACAAGAAACGCCACATATTCCTTCATTCATCACAAGAAACTCCACAAATTCCTTCATTCATCACACGAAACGCCACATATTCCTTCATTCATCACAAGAAACACCACATATTCCTTCATTCATCACAAGAAACACCACATATTCTTTCATTCATCACACGAAACGCCACATATTCCTTCATTCATCACAAGAAACGCCACATATTCCTTCATTCATCACAAGAAACTCCACATATTCCTTCATTCATCACACGAAACGCCACATATTCCTTCATTCATCACAAGAAACACCACATATTCCTTCATTCATCACACGAAACGCCAAATATTCCTTCATTCATCACACGAAATGCCACGTATTCCTTCATTCGTCACAGGAAATGCCACATATTCCTTCATTCATCACAAGAAACGCCACATATTCCTTCATTCATCACACGAAACGCCACATATTCCTTCATTCATCACAAGAAACACCACATATTCTTTCATTCATCACACGAAACGCCACATATTCCTTCATTCATCACAAGAAACGCCACATATTCCTTCATTCATCACAAGAAACGCCACATATTCCTTCATTCATCACACGAAACGCCACATATTCCTTCATTCATCACAAGAAACACCACATATTCCTTCATTCATCACACGAAACGCCACGTATTCCTTCATTCATCACACGAAACGCCACATATTCCTTCATTCATCACACGAAACGCCACATATTCCTTCATTCATCCCAAGAAACGCCACATATTCCTTCATTCATCACACTAAACGCCACATAATCCTTCATTCATCACAAGAAACGCCACATATTCCTTCATTCATCACACTAAACTGCCACATTTTGTGATGAATGAAGGAATATGTGGCGTTTCTTGTGATGAATGAAGGAATATGTGGCGTTTCGTGTGATGAATGAAAGAAACGCCACATATTCCTTCATTCATCACATGAAACGCCACATATTCCTTCATTCATCACAAGAAACGCCATATATTCCTTCATTCATCACACGAAACGTCACATATTCCTTCATTCATCACAAGAAATGTCACATATTCCTTCATTCATCACAAGAAACGCCATATATTCCTTCATTCATCACACGAAACGCCACGTATTCCTTCATTCATCACACGAAACGCCACATATTCCTTCATTCATCACAAGAAACGCCATATATTCCTTCATTCATCACACGAAACGTCACATATTCCTTCATTCATCACAAGAAATGTCACATATTCCTTCATTCATCACAAGAAACGCTATATATTCCTTCATTCATAGTTACATAGTTACATAGTAGGTGAGGTTGAATAAAGACAATAGTCCATCCAGTTCAACCTGTGTAGGTGTGTGTGACTGTAATCATCTAACATAGCCCTCAATCTCCTGATCCTTGAGATGTACGTCTAAGAGTCTTTTGAAAGTCACCATACTACCCGCAGAAACCACCTCTTGTGGTAGACAATTCCACAATCTTGTAGCCCTAACAGTAAAGAACCCCCCACGTTGCCTGAGGTTAAAACGCTTCTCCTCTAATCGCATTGTATGTCCTCGAGTCCTCATGCAATTCCTTCGAATGAACAGCTTTTCTTCTAAGCTGAGATCCCCATTAAGATATTTATAAATTGCTATCATGTCCCCTCTCAGACGTCTTTTCTCCAGGGAAAATAAATCGAGCGATTGCAGCCGCTCTTCATAGGTAAGGTCCTCCAACCCCCTAATCAGTTTAGTTGCCCTTCTCTGGACTCTCTCCAGCTCCAACACATCCCTCCTGAGGACTGGCGACCAGAACTGGACAGAATACTCCAGATGCGGTCGGACCAGAGTTTTATAAAGTGGAAGGATTATAGTCTTATCTCTGGAATACATCCCTTTCTTTATGCATGCTAATATTCTGCTGGCTTTGGAAGCTGCCGCTTGACATTGCATGCTATTGCCTAATCTATCATCAACCAAGACTCCCAGATCTTTCTCCATTTTTGATTCCCCAAGGGTTCCCCTCCTAACGTGTATTGTGTTTTTATGTTTTTAGTCCCCAAGTGCAAAACCTTACACTTCTCCACATTAAACCTCATTTGCCATGTCGTTGCCCACTCTGTTATTTTGTCCAGGTCATTCTGTAGGATATCTGCTTCATGCTGTGCAGTTATTGCCCTGTCCAATTTTGTGTCATCTGCAAAAACTGATAACGAACTCCTGATCCCGTCCTCAATGCTGTTTATGAATAAATTGAACAAGGTTGGTCCCACAAGAATTCATCACAAGAAACGTCACATATTCCTTCATTCATCACACAAAATGCCACATATTCCTTCATTCATCACACGAAACGCCACATATTCCTTCATTCATCACACAAAACGCCAAATATTCCTTCATTCATCACAAGAAACGCCACATATTCCTTCATTCATCACACAAAAAGCCACATATTCCTTCATTCATCACAAGAAAGGCCACATATTCCTTCATTCATCACACAAAACGCCACATATTCCTTCATTCAGGAGCCTTTGAACAAACGAAAGACTCATTTAACGAATGAGTAGGAAAATCAATTGTCAGAAAGAACGAAAAACTATTCAACCTACAAATTTGACCAATCGATTACATTCCGTTAAATGTGTTTTCTGACTATTCGCTATTGCTGAATATAAAGAAATAATTGATGAATGAATTCATATTTAGATTTCTTTTGGATATTTTCCCCCTCCTCCCAAAAAAAAACTTCCTCTCCAAGCATAAATTCCCCCCAATCATCCCTACTAGCACAATTCCCCCCCCCAATCATCCCTACTAGCACAATTCCCCCCCCCCCCAATCATCCCTACTAGCACAATTCCCCCCAATCATCCCTACTAGCACAATTCCCCCCCCCCCCAATCATCCCTACTAGCACAATTCCCCCCCCCAATCATCCCTACTAGCACAATTCCCCCCCCCCCAATCATCCCTACTAGCACAATTCCCCCCAATCATCCCTACTAGCACAATTCCCCCCAATCATCCCTACTAGCACAATTCCCCCCCCCCCCAATCATCCCTACTAGCACAATTCCCCCCCAATCATCCCTACTAGCACAATTCCCCCCCCAATCATCCCTACTAGCACAATTCCCCCCAATCATCCCTACTAGCACAATTCCCCCCCCCCCCAATCATCCCTACTAGCACAATCCCCCCCCCCCCAATCATCCTTACTAGCACAATTCCCCCCAATCATCCCTACTAGCACAATTCCCCCCAATCATCCCTACTAGCACAATTCCCCCCCCCCAATCATCCCTACTAGCACAATTCCCCCCAATCATCCCTACTAGCACAATTCCCCCCCCCCCCCAATCATCCCTACTAGCACAATTCCCCCCAATCATCCCTACTAGCACAATTCCCCCCCCCCAATCATCCCTACTAGCACAATTCCCCCCAATCATCCCTACTAGCACAATTCCCCCCCCCCCCAATCATCCCTACTAGCACAATTCCCCCCAATCATCCATACTAGCACAATCCCACCCAAATGGTTTGTGAGTCTCTTGTGACAGAGTGAGGGATCAATTATTACGAATTATTAAGAATTAGCCAACGTTACGAATTCCGATCATATTGAAAAAAAAAAAAAAGAATGAAAGAAAAGGAATGTTTGTGTAATGCCCACGTCTGTCATGTATGATCCGGTCTCCTTCTGCACCCAGAATCCTCCAGTCTTCCCAGGAACGTGTGCGATGGGAATCTGGATTGTGTGCGATGGGAATCTGGATTGTGTGCGATGGGAATCTGGATTGTGTGCGATGGGAATCTGGATTGTGTGTGATGGGAATCTGGATTGTGTGCGATGGGAATCTGGATTGTCTGCGATGGGAATCTGGATTGTGTGCGATGGGAATCTAAATTGTGTGCGATGGGAATCTAGATTGTGTGCGATGGGAATCTGGATTGTGTGCGATGGGAATCTGGATTGTGTGCGATGGGAATCTGGATTGTGTGCGATGGGAATCTGGATTTTGTGTGATGGGAATCTGGATTGTGTGCGATGGGAATCTGGAATGTGTGCGATGGGAATCTGGATTGTGTGCGATAAGAATCTGGATTTTGTGCGATGGGAATCTGGATTGTGTGCGATGGGAATCTGGATTGTGTGCGATGGGAATCTGGATTGTGTGCGATGGGAATCTGGATTGTGTGCGATGGGAATCTAGATTGTGTGCGATGGGAATCTGGATTGTGTGCGATGGGAATCTGGATTGTGTGCGATGGGAATCTAGATTGTGTGCGATGGGAATCTGGATTGTGTGCGATGGGAATCTAGATTGTGTGCGATGGGAATCTGGATTGTGTGCGATGGGAATCTAGATTGTGTGCGATTGGAATCTGGATTGTGTGCAATGGGAATCTGGAGTGTGTGCGATGGGAATCTGGATTGTGTGCGATGGGAATCTAGATTGTGTGCGATGGGAATCTGGATTGTGTGCGATTGGAATCTAGATTGTGTGCGATTGGAATCTGGATTGTGTGCGATAGGAATCTGGATTGTGTGCGATGGGAATCTGGATTGTGTGCGATGGGAATCTAGATTGTGTGCGATGGGAATCTGGATTGTGTGCAATGGGAATCTAGATTGTGTGCGATGGGAATCTGGATTGTGTGCGATGGGAATCTAGATTGTGTGCGATTGGAATCTGGATTGTGTGCGATGGGAATCTGGATTGTGTGCGATGGGAATCTGGATTGTGTGCGGTGGGAATTTGGATTGTTACACGAGACACACCCGGCGGGTTATCGGGTGATCGGGTGTGGGATGAATGAAGGACACGTGGATCATCCAATATCCACAATTCCTCCAGGGAGAAGGAACTGTCCATGTGGAAATAGCCGGAATATCGGCTCGGAATGTGACATTTGTAAATCGCAGAGACTGCGTCTTTCATTGTACATCCCACCATACACCCAGTAAATGGCCGAATCCTTACCCGGGACTCATCGATCATTGTTCACCTTGGATTTCTAGGTGTTCCCACCACCTTTGTGTATTCTTCTGCTCCTCCTTTTATATTCTCTATAATTGAATGTAGGAGGGGCCCCGTGGCCTTGCATTTTCCACCGGAATTTACACAGCCACGAATCGGCTCTCACAAGGGAGAGCGATCCTCTCAGCTCCTACGGGGGAGTTCCCCCCCTCCCCCTCCAAACTCTATACAGACATAGCTGCCCAATCGACTCCCTTTGCTGCTTTCCTCTTGGCAGGGAGGAAGAAGCCAATCAACAGTGAGCATGACTGTAGCAAAGGATCATGGGACATATAGTCCCCAACATAAACGGCCCCATAGCTTTCTATTCTGGGTAGGACTGCAAATCCCAGCATTCTTTTGGTATTAAAGAAAGAAAGGACACCATCTTGTCTGTCTAGGAGCGGGCAGACCCCATGAGGCCCGGGATAAGACCTAGGGGAAAGGTTTTGCCTCCCAGGTTGGCATTTGGTTTTTAAAAAAAAAAAGGCGCCTACGGCTGATGGGGGACATCCTGCCTGAGAGGGGATCCCAAGCGCACCTCCAGAGGCACCTCTACCAATGGAGTGAAGTTTCCAGTTGTGAAGTAGCCAGGTGGGCACCTGAAGAGCCTGCCTTGTTCCAGGACATCTCACTTAGGCCTTGACCGCAGGATTGCTGAGTCGGCACTTGCCCATTTGCCTACGCTTGCCAGAACCTGGGTGACGTTGATGTCCTGCTGATCAGTCACAATGCCTGCTTCCCTCTCCGGATACTGCCACTGCCAGCATACTGCCATTACACTCCTGCCAAACAGGAGTTCTAAGTGCACCAACTAAAGGCTAGCCGAAGATTCAAGGCCTTCTTCTTCCAAGGGACTGAAATTATTGGTGCCATACGGGCACACACCCTGGGCTCAGTATATTTGGTGCATGAGTGGGGTAGTCTGACTTGGGAGTTATGCCATTGATCACTAAACTAGGTGCAGTGTTTATTGTGAAGGAACCGCCCCATACTTCGTGTCACGTACCTGGTCAGAGGCCGGAGTGCTGAGAGGGCTCCCCTTGTGGCTAAGTGCAGAACACCCCTGAAGGTGGTACAGGGGATGCAGTGTCCAAAGAAGCACGGGTTGCCAGTTGTAATAGTCTGCTGAGCAGCGGATGGCAGCAGGAACAGGCAGGAAGCTCTGTAGGGCACACAGTGGATCAGTCAGGAGCATAGGCAAGAAGCAGAACTGGAACAAGCCGGGGTCATACACGGGTAAACTGGTAATAGCAGAGTCAGTGAGCCAAGCCAAGGTCAAACACAGTGGATCAAGCAGAAGCAAGTCAGAAGTTCAAGCCAAGGGTCAGAGCCAGGAATCAAGGTGAATCAGGTCAAAGGCAATCCGGGTCGGTACCAGGAGGTCCAAGATCAGGATACACAATGTACAGGAAACACAAGGGGCTGGCGATCATCCAGCAAGCAGCGGTTGCTGCTGCTGACTATAAATAGGCCACTGGGTGCCAGGATCTGTCACGCATTGCGTGCGTCAGTACATATAGCTTCTTGACTGTTCTTGCCCGTGTGCGCATGCGCATTAGCATTGGCGAATTTCTGTTCGCCAATGCCTGATTCTGATGGCTATTGACAGATATGCCAGTTCTTCTGCGGATTATTCTCTGATACTCCGCTTGAGTGCTTCTGTCAGTTATACCGCTTCCTCCAGTCTGAATATAGATATCAGATATTATAGCTGACTATTGCATTTAAGAACTAGACGGGACTTGTTTTGCTGCAAAACTGGAACTATTTATTGAAGAAGAATACAGGCTTTTTATACACTACACACTCAAGTGAGGCTGATCACATTTATCAAATGCAAATGCAACTGTATACAGAAATATAATTAACACTAGAAACATTAAGTTAATTAAACAACTAAACACCTGGACCATCAAGGATCTTATTCTAGGTCAAACTGTCCGGCATCGAGCTCACAAGGTACAATACACATTATTACAAGTATAAACACATCCCCCCATAGTTTGCTAGCAGACAATAGGTGTGTTAATTAGCACAATTACAATGGGTTAAAGACAGGTGGTTGAGCTGATGATAATAACATCTGCTATAAATCTGACTGTGTGGAGCAGTCCTTATTGGTAATAGGCAGCTAGGCCCTAAACAGGGACCCCTGGCCTAGAGTCCCACAGTCTGTGTGTCTTGGGGAGACATGGCATTGAATCCAAAGTAACATTACTCCAAGGGTCCCCCCACCATACACCTCACAAAGAGTAGTGTTCCCTTAAAAGCCAGGAGGACCCTTAGTCAGTAGGATAGAGGCTAGCCTGCAGTCCCCTCCAAAAGCCTCTGCCCTGGGTGGGTCTGTCACATTTATAGTTTGTGGGTCTGTGGTGTCAGGGGACAGAATGGAGAGGTCTGACATAAGAGAGGGTCATTCCTCTGCTCTCCTCCCGCCTGGACCCATAGAGCCAATTGAAGTAGAGTGGTGACCAATCCAATATAGTGTTAGCCATCTTGTGATCTTTCATTGTTAAAGTGTTTTGCTTCCGCTCTCAGGGTTACTCCCAAACCAAATATATTCAAGCGGCTCCTTCAGGGGTGGCGCTACATTATCATCAATTAAAAATGTCAGCATGGATGGTGGGAACCCTCATAAATGGTGTGCAGACAAGGGGAGCTCCAGACAGAGATCTTCCCCATATAGCGCCTGATAGACAGAAGAAGACTCTGCACCATCCTTTAAGCAGAGTGCCCCTTTATCCTGCAATACATTTTATGTACTAGAACCACAAAAAAGGAATAAAATGCTGAAAAAAAAAGCAAATTGGAATTGCAAGCAGAAGACATTCGTCATGATTTCATTAGCAGTTGAATATGGAAGCGAAGGAACGGCTGGTACCTGGAAAGCTGTGAAGTGTTAATCTTATTACATTAAGCATTTTAGATGAGTAAAAGGATGATTATAAAATGACCCGCTTCTTCGTGCTACTGATCTTTTTCACCCCTCGTTGGCACACTTCATATCTCAAAGTCATTAATGTCATCTGCTAGGAACAATTAATGTGAATGTAGAATAATTACATTGGGGATCTTGGGACTCAGAGAATTTCATGCATTATTATTCTACTTACGTTTTCCGAGTGCAATTCCAAATTCTTTTCTTTTCCTAGTAAAACGCAGTGTGAGTGAAGAATTTGTGGTGCAAGTTATGGACTGGATGGACTTGTGTAAGCACACAACCTATCCTTGGTGGTCTTGAAGTTCATTCTTCCCGTGATTGTTACATGTAGATATCGGAGGACTCAGATCTTATGTCAGATCTCAGCTTTATTCATCATAATAACTTCAAAACCATCCAAAGAGTTTGATGGGAAGACCTGAAAACACTCTGTAACAGATCAACCAGCACCCCGACCGGGCACCTTCATTGACGGATGCTCCTAGTGCTTCCTGAGGGCTCCAAGCACTCCACCAGACATCATAACCACTTCAGACCCCACAAACCGCTGCAGCTTGGTTAGGGTCTCGACGTCTCCTACCCACCCTGGATCTACAACAATGCTAAAGGTTCCCATGGGTGACCCTCTCTTTCCCCAGAGAGTGTGGCAGGAACAGGTACAGGGTACAAGCTCTTACACAAGCTCTTGCAAGAGCTTAGTGATTATCCAAGGGAGTATGAAGGACATAGCAATCCCTTGTAGCATATTCCCCCAATGAGTGACAGGACTCTGGATTGAGGGTGACGTATAACTCAACTTTATTGAACAAGAAACAGACTTTTATGCAGTTTTCCCCCACAAGGTTACCGCCCAGGTGGACCTTGTTGAAAACAGGCCCTGACATTCATAATCCAATGAAAACAGAGTTTTACACTCCCATACAGTATACAAAAAGATATACACTGTGGGACAATCTCCCCTCCCCCTTAGCAGCCAATCTACATACACATATACATCCCATAATAAGCTTATGGCAGACAGAACAATGTGAGGTCATTAACACTTAACAATGAGACAGGCACAATCCACATTCCCTCCCAATACACAAACAATAGGGAAGTCTGCCAATGACAGTCAGTGTGTCTCTCTCACAGACAAGCACATGGAATACACTGTGTAAGGTGGTATTAAATCTTCATATTTCTATATGAAGATATTGCTTACAGATATTACTGTCCCATTTGAAGCAATTCAAACCATTAAGTATCTGCTCCTCACCTCCAATGATGGTGAATACTGTCACACACTCCTTGTAGAGTTGTCTAATGACGCTCTTCCACTGCATGGAACCGAACGGTTCGGCTCGCTTTTGTGCTTTTTCACTGCTGGTACCGCATGGTATAGTGTAGGAACGGTTCGGTACGGTACGGTACGGCAGCGCTTTTCCACTACATGGAACCGAACGGTACGGCTCTCTAAAACAGTACCACCTCGATTGTGGTTCCAAGAGGTACCATACCGGTACCATATCCCACAATCCTTTGCATGCAGTCACTACTAGCCACTGATTGGTCAGAGAATCGTTGTTATCCCACCCACTTAACTTTAGTACTACTTTAGTGGAAAAGCAAACCATACCAAACCGTACCGAACCGTTACCATGCGGTACCAGCAGTGGAAAAGCAAACCGGGCCAAGCAGGGCCGAGTAGAGCCGAGCCGGTACTTGCAGTGGAAAAGTGCCATTCATTCATTCATTCAACGTTCTGACATCTACAGGTACATCTCAGAAAATTAGAATATTACATAAGACCAAAAAAAAGGATTTGTAATACAGAAATGTTGTCTTAGTGAAAAGTCTGTCCATGTACAGTATAGGATGCACTCAATACTTGGTCGGGGCTCCTTTTGCATGAATTACTGCATCAATGCGGAGAGGCATGGAGGAGATCAGCCTGTGGCACTGCAGAGGTGTTATGGAAGCCTAGGTTGCTTTGATAGCGGCCTTCAGCTTGTCTGCATTGTTGGTAAAAGAAGGAACAGAGGGGCACTCGACTAAGTGCAGCATTAAAATGGCTTAATAAAATAGGTGTATTGGAATTGCGACCCACACTGTGTTTGTAGACTCCTGTCAGTATATTGCCTCCTTCTGACTTGAACATAGATATCAGATTTGCGAGCCACCACCCCCCCCCCCCCCATACAAAGTTAGCCGACAACTTAACTTGTTCTGGAACAGTTACACTGTTTATATACAACATGGACCTCCCCCTCCTGATCAGATTACCACACACAGGTCAGGGGTTGCCTGATTACATTATCATATGCAGATGAAATTGTATACAGAAATCAAATTAACCTGAATTAATTATCTAGCCATCTGGACAGAAACAATATGTGAGTTTATTAACATTTAACAATGGAACAGACAGGCTTAACAGAATCCATATCACACCTCAATACACAGACAATAGGAAGAGACCACCAGTGACAGACTGTCCGTCTCTGACATTAAAGTACAATACACATTATCATAAGTGTAAACACAGAACCCATTTGAAGCAATCCAAACCATATTCTCAGTGTCCATTTAGTATCTGTCTTTCACTTCCAGCGACGGTGAGTAACGTCACAATAGGCAACAACAAATGGCAACTGACAAATAGATAAACAGGCATAGTGTATATAAAAGCGTCTGTCTCGATGCTTCTCCAGAGTGTCCTGATGCCATGGCAGCCGTGAGCACAAGCTGTGTTTCCTGGATGGAAGCGGCCAAACGCCCCCATAAACAGCGTGGAACGCAAATGGCACTGGACCAGACATGATGTCACTCGAAGGGCGGGATGGACGTGCTGATGTAGTGTGGGCGGTAACGCTTTTTAAAGCAAAAGCTTCTTCTTCAGACCTGATTGGTGAACAAACCTGTCAATCCTATACAAGGAAACAGGCATGACTGGCTGATGGACATGTCAAGCAATTAAGGGGAAGTGGATGGGAAGGATGGAAGGAAATACAGCTTGTGCTCACGGTTGTCACGGCATCAGGACAATCCGGAGAGGCATCAAGATGGATGCTTTTTATACACTATGCCTGTTTCATCTATTTTTGAGTTGCCATTTGTTATTACCTATTTTATTAAACCATTTTAATGCTGCACTTAGTCTGGCGCCCCTCTGTTCCTGCTTTTACCCAGAGTTCATTGCTTCACTCCAAAACTGCTGCCATCAAGTGCTATTTGAAAACTACCTTATGGACTTCTTTCTTGGACTGATAAAATAATACATTACATTGTGATGTCCTTATATTTATGGGTTTGCCATTTTACAATTTATGATTTTTGTCAGATCCATCACACCTTGTTGTTTATTTGATAGCTGCCTAATGCACCCCTCTAACACCACTATACTGTATATTATTTTCCTCTGCATTGTTGGGTCCGGTGTCTCTCATCTTCCTGCTGACAATCCCCCACAGATTCTCTATGGGGTTTAGGTCAGGCGAGTTTGCTGGCCAATCAAGCACAGTGATCCCATGATCATGTGACCAGGTATTGGTAGTTTTGGCAGTGTGGGCGGTGCCAAGTCCTGCTGGAAAATGAAATCAGCATCTCCATAAAGCTGGTCAGCAGAGGGAAGCATGAAGTGCTCTAGAATTTGCTGCTAGAGGGATGAGCTGACTTTGGACTTGATAAAACACAGTGGACCAACACCAGCAGATGACACGGCTCCCCAAATCATCACTGACTGTAGAAAATGTTGCATTTCATTTGGAAATCAAGAGTCTGGAGGAGGAGCGGATTGGCACAGAATCCAAGTTGCATGAGGTCCAGTGTGAAGTTTCCACAGTCAGTGATGGTTTGGGAAGACATGTCATCCGCTGGTGTTGGTCCACCAAAATCAGTGCAGCCCTCTAGCATAAGGTGACCAGATTTTTAAAATTAAACCAGGGGACATTTTTTATTGGCAAATGGTAAACTATTTTATAAGCATATTTTCCTCAAGTGATATATGCAGTGTATGTAGTATGTGTTTATGGAATGATTTATATTATATACCGTTTTTCTCACATTTCATCCACGAGATAAAAAAAAAGATTCTACTTAAAAATTTTGAGATATGACTACCAAATGTTATGAAGATAGGATAAAGAAAAAACAGGGTGCAGAGTTCCGGAGGGCGTTACATAAAGAATGCGGGGCTAAGTAGCACTCAGGAGCGTGCTACATGAAGAATGCAGGGCTCAGGAGTGCACTAAATGAAGAATGCAAGACTCAGCAGTGCACTACATAAAGAATGCAGGCCTCAGCTGTGCCCATCCCATGCAGCCTGACCAGTGCCCCATCCCATGCAGCCTGACCAGTGCCCCATCCCATGCAGCCTGACCAGTGCCCCATTCCATGCAGTCTGACCAGCACCTCATCTGACCCCAGAGGAGATCACTCACATACACGAGCTGACAGGCATGGGGGAGGGAAGGAACAGGGAGGAGATCGCTCACATATAGGAGCTGACAGGCAGGGAGAGTGGGGAGGAACAGGGAGGAGATCGCTCATATACAGGAGCTGACAGGCAGGGAGGGAGGGGAGGAGTAGAGAGGAGATCACTCACATACAGGAGCTGACAGGCAGGGAGGGGTGGGGAGGAGATTGCTCACATTCATGAGCTGACAGGCAGGGAGGGAGGGAAGAAGCAGGAAGGAGGTTGCTCACATACAGAAGCTGACAGGCAGGTAGGGAGGGGCGGGGCGGGGAGGAGATCGCTTACATACAGGAGCTGAAAGTCAGGGAGGCAGGGGAGGAGCAGGGAGGTGATCACTCACATACAGGAGCTGACAGGCAGGAAGGGAGGGGAAGGGAGGGGTGGGGAGGAGATTGTTCACATACAGGAGCTAAAAGGCAGGGAGGGAGGGGAGGAGCGAGGAGGAGATCACTAACATACAGGGGCTGACAGGCAAGGAGGGAGGGGAGGGGTGAGGAGGAGATCACTCACATACAGGGACTGACAGGCAAGGAGGGAGTGAGAAGTGAGGAGAAGATCACTCACATACAGGAGCTGAAAGGCTGGGAGGGAGGGGAGGAGCAAGGAGGAGATCACTCACATACAGGGGCTGAAAGGCTGGGAGGGAGGGGAGGAGCGAGGAGGAGATCACTCACATACAGGGGCTGAAAGGCTGGGAGGGAGGGGAGGAGCGAGGAGAAGCTGACAGGCAGGTAGGGAGGGGCGGGGAGGAGATCACTCACATACAGGGGCTGACATGCAAGGAGGGAGGGGAGGGGTGAGGAGGAGATCACTCACAACAGGAGCTGACAGGCAGGGAGTGAGGGGCGAGGAGGAGATCGCTCACATACAGGAGCTGAAAGGCAGAGATGGAGGGGAGGAGGGAGGAGGAGATCACTCACATACAGGAGCTGACAGGCAGGGAGTGAGGGGCGAGGAGGAGATCGCTCACATACAGGGGCTGACAGGCATGGAGGGAGGGGAGGAGCAGGGAGGAGGTTACTAACATACAGGAGCTGACAGGCAAGGAGGGAGGGGAGGAGCGGGGAGGAGGTTGCTCACATACAGGAGCTGACAGGCAGAGAGGGAGAGGGGGAGCGAGGAGGAGATCACTAACATACAGGAGCTGAAAGGCAGAGAGGGAGAGGGGGAGCGAGGAGGAGATCACTAACATACAGGAGCTGAAAGGCAGGGAGGGAGGGAAGGAGCGGGGAGGAAATCACTCACATAGAGGGGCTGACAGGCGGGGAGGGACGAGATTGCTTACATCTAAGAACTGACAGGCAGGGAGTGAGGGGCGAGAAGGAGATTGCTCACATACAGGAGATGACAGGCAGGGAGGAGCAGGGAGGAGATTGCTTACATTTAGGAGCTGACAGGCAGAGAGGGAGGGGAGGGGCAAGGAGGAGATCGCTCACATACAGGAGCTGACAGGTAGGGAGGAGCGGGGAGGAGGTTGCTCACATACAGGAGCTGACAGGCAGGGAGGGAGGGGAGGAGCAGGGAGGAGATTGCTTACATTCAGGAGCTGACAGGCAGAGAGGGAGGGGAGGGGCGAGGAGGAGATCGCTCACATACAGGAGCTGACAGGCGGGGAGTGAGGGGGGGAGCAGCAGGATGACAGCAGCATGTAACCTGACCACGGTAATCAGGGATCAGCAGCCATGATATATGTGGTCAGTACACTATGGAGGGCACAGGGAACTGGCAGGATCAACCAATTTTTTTACAGCAAAGAAATGGACAGATTAGCCAGCACAGCGCTTCAACAGCATCACTCACCCACATCACTAACATCACCCGCATCACTCACTCGCATCAACCACATCAATCACTCACATCAACTGCATCACTCACCTGCATCACTCACCCACATCACCCGCATCACTCACCCGCATCACTCACTCGCATCAACAGCATCACTCACCCGCATCCCCCGCTTCACTCACCTGCATCAACCGCATCACTCACCTGTCACACTCACCCGCATTATTCACCCCCATCACTCACCTGCATTACTCACATCACTCACCCGTGTCATTCACCCACATCACCAGCATCACTCACCCGCATCACCAGCATCACTCACCCGCATCACTCACCCACATCAACCACATCACTCACCCGCATCACTCATCTGGAATACTCACCTCCACATCACTCACCAGCATCACTCACCCGCATCATTAACCCACATCACTCACCTCCACATCACTCATCGCATCAAACGCATCACTCACCCGCATAACTCACCCGCATCACCCGCATCACTCTGCCGCATCAACCGCATCACTCACCTGCATCATCTGCATCACTCACCCACATCACTCACCTGCATTACTCACCTCCACATCACTCACCTGCATTACTCACCTCCACATCACTCACCTGCATTACTCACCTCCACATCACTCACCTGCATTACTCACCCGCATCATCAACCCACATCTCCCACATCATTCACCCCATTACTCACCCGCATCAACCGCATTACACTCACCCGCATCAACCGCATTACTCACCCGCATAATTGAGCCACATCAACCGCATCACTCACTCGCATCACTCACCTGCATCAACCACATCACTCACCCGCATCACTCACCTGCATCGCCCCCATCATTCACCCACATCACTCACCTGCATTACTCACCTCCACATCACTCAACCGCATCACTCACCTGCATCACTCACCCACATCTCCCGCATCATTCACCCACATCACTCACCTGCATTGCTCACCTCCACATCACTCACCCGCATTACTCACCCGCATCACCTGTATCATTCACCCGCATCACTCACCTCCACATCACTCACCCGCATCACCCGCATCATTAACCCACATCACTCACCTCCACATCATTCACCCACATCACTCACCTGCATTGCTCACCTCCACATCACTCACCCGCATTACTCACCCGCATCACCTGTATCATTCACCCGCATCACTCACCTCCACATCACTCACCCGCATCACCCGCATCATTAACCCACATCACTCACCTCCACATCATTCACCCAAATCACTCACCTGCATCACTCACCTCCACATCACTCACCTCCACATCACTCACCTGCATTACTCACCTCCACATCACTCACCCGCATCATTAGCCCACATCATTCACCCAAATCACTCACCTGCATCACTCACCTCCACATCACTCACCTACATCACTCACCCACATTACTCATCTCCACATCACTCACCCGTATCACTGACATGCATCACTCACCTCCACATCACTCACTTCCACCTCACTCACCTGCATCACTCACCTCCACATCACTCACCCGAATCACTCACCTGCATCACTCACCCACATCACTCACCCACATCACTCATCTCCACATCACTCACCTCCACATAACTCACCCACATCACTCACCCACATCACTCATCTCCACATCACTCACCTCCACATCACTCACCCGCATCACTCACCTGCATCACTCACCTCCACATCCCTCAACCGAATCATTCACCTGCATCACTCACCTCCACATCACTCACCTCCACATAACTCACCCGCATCCCTCACCCACATCACTCACCCACATCACTCACCCACATCACTCATCTCCACATCACTCACCTCCACATAACTCACCCACATCACTCACCCACATCACTCATCTCCACATCACTCACCTCCACATCACTCACCCGCATCACTCACCTGCATCACTCACCTGCATCACTCACCTCCACATCCCTCACCCAAATCATTCACCTGCATCACTCACCTCCACATCACTCACCTCCACATCACTCACCTGCATCACTCACCTACATCACTCACCCACATCACTCACCCACATCACTCATCTCCACATCACTCACCTCCACATCACTCACCCGCATCACTCACCTCCACATCACTCACGTCTGCATCACTCACCCGAATCACTCACCTGCATCACTCACCTCCACATCACTCACCTCCACATCACTCACCCGCATCACTCACCCACATCACTCACCCACATCACTCACCCACATGACTCATCTCCACATCACTCACCTCCACATAACTCACCCGCATCACTCACCTCCACATCACTCACATCTGCATCACTCACCCGAATCACTCACCTGCATCACTCACCCACATCACTCACCCACATCACTCATCTCCACATCACTCACCCGAATCGCTCACCTGCATCACTCACCTACATCACTCACCTACATCACTCACCCACATCACTCACCTCCACATCACTCACCCGAATCACTCACCTGCTCCTAGTGCTTCCCTAGGGCTCCAAGCACTCCACCAGACATGTAACCACTTCAAACCCCACGGACCAACGCAGCTTGGTTAGGATCTCGCCGTCTCCTACCCACCCTGGACCTACGACAAGGCTCCAGGTTCCAGTGGGTGAACCTCTCTTTTCCCAGAGAGGGCAGCAGAACAAGCTCTTACAAGAGCTTAGTGATTATCCAAGGGAGTATGAAGGACATAGCAATCCCTTGTAGCCGATTCCCCCAATGAGAGACAGGACTCTAGATTGAGGGTGAAGTGTAACTTAACTTTATTGAACAAGAAACATACTTTTATACAGTTTTCCCCCATAAGGTTACCGCCCAGGTGGACCTTGTTGAAGACTGGACGTGACATTCACAATCCAATAGGAACAGGGTTTTACACTCTCATACAGTGTACACAATCCCTCCCCTCTGGCTGATTACAGTAGCATATGCAGATGAAAGTGTATACAGTGACTAAACTAATTATCTAGCCATCTGTATAGAACAATGTGAGGTCATTAACATTTAACAATGGGACAGGTAAACTTTAACACAATACACATTCCATTTCAATACACAAACAATAGAGAAGTCTGTCTGGCATGCAGGAACATGGAATACACACATTATCTAGGAGTCAGACTTCATGGCAATTGTCTATAACAGTCTAAGTCCCCAGTGTAAAATAGGATTAAATCTTCATATTTCTATATGAAGATGTTGCTGACAAATATTACTGTCCCATCTGAAGCAATTCAAACCATTAATTATCTGTTCCTCCCCTCCAGTGACGGTGAGTACCATCACAATGTTATGTCTCTGTGACCCGATGTCTCTGTGACCCGATATCTCTGTGACCCCATGTCTCTGTGATATCTCTGCGACCCAATGTGTCTGTTATGTGATGTCTCTGTGACCCGATGTCTCTGTGATGTGATGTCTCTGTGACCCGATGTCTCTGTGATATCTCTGTGACTCGATGTCTCTTTGATGCGATGTCTCTGTGAGTCGATGTCTTTGTGATGCAATGTCTCTGTGACTCGATGTCTCTGTGATGCGAAGTCTCTGTGATGCGATGTCTCTGTGATGTGATGTCTCTGGGATGCGATGTCTCTGTGACTCGATGTTTCTGTGATGTGATGTCTCTGTGACCCGATGTCTCTGTGATATCTCTGTGACTCGATGTCTCTTTGATGCGATGTCTCTGTGAGTCGATGTCTTTGTGATGCAATGTCTCTGTGACTCGATGTCTCTGTGATGCGATGTCTCTGTGATGCGATGTCTCTGTGACTCGATGTTTCTGTGATGTGATGTCTTTGTGACCCGATGTCTCTATGATGCGATGTCTCTATGACCCGATGTCTCTGTGACTTGATGTCTCTGTGACTTGATGTCTCTGTGATGCGATGTCTCCTTGATATCTCTGTGACCCGATGTCTCTGTGATGCAATGTCTTTGTGACCTGATGTCCCTGTGATGTCTCTGTGATGCAATGTCTCTGTGACCCGACGTCTCTGTGATGCGATGTCTCTGTGACCCGATGTCTCTGTGATGTGATGTCTCTTTGACCCAATGTCTCTGTGACCCGACGTCTCTGTGATGTGATGTCTCTGTGATCTGACCTGATTTCTCTGTGACCCGATGTCTCCGGTTTATGGACTTGTTGGAGTTGTTTTTGGATTCAGTACATTCATCCAGGATTTTCTCGAAAGATTCTAATGTAAAAGTTTTTGATTCATATTTTTATTTTTAGCAACTTAGAAAAGTTTCAAGTCATTTTATTTCAAGTACAAATCAATATTATTTTGATCCGTTGCCGCAGGGCCCTAAACAGCATGGGGCCCATAGGAGGGAGCCTACTCTGCCTATTTGGTAATCCGGCAATGTCACCTAATTAGACATGATGGGATCTCTGACCCTCCGTTCGTTACCGAACTCCACAGCCTCCGTTCGGTACTGGACTCCACATCCTCTGTTCGGTACCGGACTCCACATCCTCACATCCCTCTACATACATTTTGGATTTTATGTTTAATGCCGACATCTCATCACGATGAGAAAACATAAATAAGTGAGTTGGAAATGTTGCTCCTCGGGGACGGCTTGGCGAGCGCTGACACCGACACATTGATTACAAGTCCGTTACTCCGAGAAATGGTCAAAATCTTTTCATTTAGACGCGTGTTCCATAATATTCATCGGACGTTTATGATATATTATGCATGAACTTTTAAAATTTAATGCGCCACGCATTTCCCTCCTCCTCCTCCTCCGGAAGGTGGAAGATTTCTGCTGGTTTGGCAGAACATTTGGACTTCATCTGACAGAATCCAACAGAACTTCTGAGGAAAGCAACATTTACTCTCTGCCAATCAGGAGGGAGATGTGCTGACTAGTTGGAACACAAAGACTGACGGTGATATAAGGATATACTCCGAGTCATATACATACTCTTATATACTTTGAGTTATATCCAGACTCTGATATACTCCGAGTCATATACAGACTCTTATATACTTTGAGTCATATCCTGACTCTGATATACTCCGAGTCATATACAGACTCTTATATACTTTGAGTCATATCCAGACTCTGATATACTCTGAGTCAAATACAAACTCTGATATACTGCCAGTCATATACAGACTCTGATATACTCCGAGTCATATACAGGCTCTGATATACTCCGAGTTATATACATACTCTTATATACTTTGAGTCATATCCAGACTCTGATATACTCCGAGTCATATACAGACTCTTATATACTTTGAGTCATATCCAGACTCTGATATACTCCGAGTCATATACTTACTCTTATATACTTTGAGTCATATCCAGACTCTGATATACTCCGATTCAAATACAGACTCTGATATACTTTGAGTCATATCCAGACTCTGATATACTCCGAGTCATATACAGACTCTTATATACTTTGAGTCATATCCAGACTCTGATATACTCTGAGTCAAATACAGACTCTGATATACTCCCAGTCATATACAGACTCTGATATACTCCGAGTCATATACAGGCTCTGATATACTCTGAGTCATATACAGACTCTGATAGACTCCCAGTCATGTACAGACTCTGATATACTCCCAGTCACATACAGACTCTGATATACTCCCAGTCATATACAGACTCTGATAGACTCCCAGTCATATACAGACTCTAAAAGAATCCCAGTCATATACAGACTCTGATATACTCCCAGTCAAATACAGACTCTGATAGACTCCCAGTCATATACAGACTCTAAAAGAATCCCAGTCATATACAGACTCTGATAGACTCCCAGTCTTGTACAGACTCTGATATACTCCCAGTCACATACAGACTCTGATATACTCCCAGTTACATACAGACTCTGATATACTCCCGGTCATATACAGACTCTGATAGACTCCCAGTCATATACAGACTCTGATAGACTCCCAGTCATGTACAGACTCTGATATACTCCCAGTCATATACAGATTCTGATAGACTCCCAGTTATATACAGACTCTGATATACCCCCAGTCTTGTACAGACTCTGATATACTCCCAGTCATATACAGACTCTGATAGACTCCCAGTCATATACAGACTCTGATATACTCCCAGTCATATACAGACTCTGATATACTCCCAGTCATATACAGACTCTGATATACTCCCACTCAGAGTAGAGGGAAAGTAATGGAGATGGTGAGTGGACTCAGCTCAGCTTATGGAGGTGGAATACAGATATATGTGTAGCACCGCCCCCTTAAGGGTTGCTGGTAAGTGAATGTTATTCTGTGCCGCTTTGACCCCGCCCCTGGGCCGGCCTAAACCACCTGCATCCTCATGAGAGATGAGGTCATCTTGATACCAGTAACGTGTCCCCTTTAAAAAGCAATAATAGAATCGTGTTCTACTTGCAAGGCCTTGCTAAAATCTTCACCGGCAGTTGGAGAACATGAAATGAACGGTTCCCAATGTGACTCAGTGTATAGCAAACAATGGAGAATGGGCGATTATAATCCTAAAAGATCTGGTAACTGATCCAACTGCAAACTGTCTGCGTTCAGTGTAACAAGAACTGCAATAAATGCGGTCTGAACTCTGAGCAGGTGACCTCTCACCAAATCCTGATGTCCATCAATGAGGGTCCTGGAAAAACAGGCGATGACAATCCTCCACGCTATGAGGCCTCGAGATGTCTGCGATCTGCTGTCTCAGTGAGTCCCGCTGACTCCACCCGATCAGCGATGCTGCAAGGATGTCTGCGATCTGCTGTCTCAGTGAGTCCCACCGACTCCACCCGATTAGCGATGCTGCAAGGATAGCTGCGATCTGCTGTCTCAGAGAGTCCCGCTGACTCCACCCGATCAGCGATGCTGCAAGGATAGCTGCGATCTGCTGTCTCAGTGAGTCCGGCCGACTCCACCCGATCAGCGATGCTGCAAAGATAGCTGCGATCTGCTGTCTAAGTGACTCCGGCCGACTCCACCCGATCAACGGTGCTGCAAGGATGGCTGCGATCTGCTGTCTCAGCGAGTCTGGCCGACTCCACCCGATCAGCGGTGCTGCAAGGATGGCTGCGATCTGCTGTTTCAGAGAGTCCCGCTGACTCCACCCGATCAGCGATGCTGCAAAGATAGCTGCGATCTGCTGTCTCAGTGAGTCCAGCCGACTCCACCCGATCAAAGGTGCTGCAAGGATGGCTGCGATCTGCTGTCTCAGCGAGTCTGGCCGACTCCACCCGATCAGCGGTGCTGCAAGGATGGCTGTGATCTGCTGTCTCAGTGAGTCCCACCGACTCCCCCTGATCAGCGATGCTGCAAAGATAGCTGCGATCTGCTGTCTCAGTGAGTCCAGCCGACTCCACCCGATCAAAGGTGCTGCAAGGATGGCTGCGATCTGCTGTCTCAGCGAGTCTGGCCAACTCCACCCGATCAGCGGTGCTGCAAGGATGGCTGCGATCTGCTGTCTCAGTGAGTCCCACCGACTCCCCCTGATCAGCGATGCTGCAAGGATAGCTGCGATCTGCTGTCTCAGAGAGTCCTGCTGAATCCACCCGATCAGCGGTGCTGCAAGGATGGCTGCGATCTGCTGTCTCAGTGAGTCCCACCGACTCCCCCTGATCAGCGATGCTGCAAGGATAGCTGCGATCTGCTGTCTCAGTGAGTCCAGCTGACTCCACTCGATCAGCGATGCTGCAAGGATGTCTGCGATCTGCTGTCTCAGTAAATACCACCGACTCCCCCTGATCAGCGATGCTGCAAGGATAGCTGTGATCTGCTGTCTCAGTGAGTCCGGTCGACTCCACCCGATCAGCGATGCTGCAAGGATAGCTGCGATCTGCTGTCTCAGTGAGTCCGGCCGACTCCACCCGATCAGCGATGCTGCAAGGATGGCTGCGATCTGCTGTCTCAGTGACTCCGGCCGACTCCAACCGATCAACGGTGCTGCAAGGATGGCTGCGATCTGCTGTCTCAGTGAGTCCCACCGACTCCCCCTGATCAGCGATGCTGCAAGGATAGCTGCGATCTGCTGTCTCAGAGAGTCCTGCTGAATCCACCCGATCAGCGGTGCTGCAAGGATGGCTGCGATCTGCTGTCTCAGTGAGTCCCACCGACTCCCCCTGATCAGCGATGCTGCAAGGATAGCTGCGATCTGCTGTCTCAGTGAGTCCAGCTGACTCCACTCGATCAGCGATGCTGCAAGGATGTCTGCGATCTGCTGTCTCAGTAAATACCACCGACTCCCCCTGATCAGCGATGCTGCAAGGATGGCTGCGATCTGCTGTCTCAGTGAGTCCCACCGACTCCCCCTGATCAGCGATGCTGCAAGGATAGCTGCGATCTGCTGTCTCAGAGAGTCCTGCTGAATCCACCCGATCAGCGGTGCTGCAAGGATGGCTGCGATCTGCTGTCTCAGTGAGTCCCACCGACTCCCCCTGATCAGCGATGCTGCAAGGATAGCTGCGATCTGCTGTCTCAGTGAGTCCTGCTGAATCCACCCGATCAGCGATGCTGCAAGGATGTCTACGATCTGCTGTCTCAGAGAGTCCTGCTGACTCCCCCTGATCAGCGATGCTGCAAGGATGGCTGCAATCTGCTGTCTCAGTGAGTCCGGCCGACTCCACCCGATCAGCGATGCTGCAAAGATAGCTGCGATCTGCTGTCTCAGCGAGTCTGGCCGACTCCACCCGATCAGCGGTGCTACAAGGATGGCTGCGATCTGCTGTCTCAGTGAGTCCCACCGACTCCCCCTGATCAGCGATGCTGCAAGGATAGCTGCGATCTGCTGTCTCAGAGAGTCCTGCTGAATCCACCCGATCAGCGGTGCTGCAAGGATGTCTGCGATCTGCTGTCTCAGTGAGTCCGGCTGACTCCACCCGATCAGCGATGCTGCAAGGATGTCTGCGATCTGCTGTCTCAGTGAGTCCCACCGACTCCCCCTGATCAGCGATGCTGCAAGGATAGCTGCGATCTGCTGTCTCAGTGAGTCCGGCCGACTCCACCCGATCAGCGATGCTGCAAGGATGGCTGCGATCTGCTGTCTCAGTGAGTCCTGCTGACTCCCCCTGATCAGCGGTGCTGCAAGGATGTCTGCGATCTGCTGTCTCAGCGAGTCTGGCCGACTCCACCCGATCAGCGATGCTGCAAGGATAGCTGTGATCTGCTGTCTCAGCGAGTCTGGCCGACTCCACCCGATCAGCGATGCTGCAAGGATAGCTGTGATCTGCTGTCTCAGAGAGTCCTGCTGAATCCACCCGATCAGCGGTGCTGCAAGGATGTCTGCGATCTGCTGTCTCAGCGAGTCTGGCCGACTCCACCCGATCAGCGATGCTGCAAGGATAGCTGTGATCTGCTGTCTCAGCGAGTCTGACCGACTCCCCCTGATCAGCGATGCTGCAAGTATAGCTGCGATCTGCTGTCTCAGAGAGTCCTGCTGAATCCACCCGATCAGCGGTGCTGCAAGGATGTCTGCGATCTGCTGTCTCAGCGAGTCTGACCGACTCCACCCGATCAGCGATGCTGCAAGGATAGCTGTGATCTGCTGTCTCAGAGAGTCCTGCTGAATCCACCGATCAGCGATGCTGCAAGGATGTCTGCGATCTGCTGTCTCAGCGAGTCTGACCGACTCCACCCGATCAGCGATGCTGCAAGGATAGCTGTGATCTGCTGTCTCAGCGAGTCTGGCCGACTCCACCCGATCAGCGATGCTGCAAGGATAGCTGTGATCTGCTGTCTCAGAGAGTCCTGCTGAATCCACCGATCAGCGATGCTGCAAGGATGTCTGCGATCTGCTGTCTCAGCGAGTCTGACCGACTCCACCCGATCAGCGATGCTGCAAGGATAGCTGTGATCTGCTGTCTCAGAGAGTCCGGCTGACTCCACCCGATCAGCGATGCTGCAAGGATGTCTGCGATCTGCTGTCTCAGAGAGTCCTGCTGAATCCACCGATCAGCGATGCTGCAAGGATGTCTGCGATCTGCTGTCTCAGTGAGTCCGGCTGACTCCACCCGATCAGCGATGCTGCAAGGATGTCTGCGATCTGCTGTCTCAGTGAGTCCCACCGACTCCCCCTGATCAGCGATGCTGAAAGGATAGCTGCGATCTGCTGTCTCAGAGAGTCCTGCTGACTCCCCCTGATCAGCGATGCTGCAAGGATGGCTGCGATCTGCTGTCTCAGTGAGTCCCACCGACTCCACCCGATCAGCAATACTGAAAGGATAGCTGCGATCTGCTGTCTCAGTGACTCCGGCCAACTCCACCCGGTCAGCGGTGCTGCAAGGATGGCTGCGATCTGCTGTCTCAGTGAGTCCGGCCTACTCCACCCGATCAGCGGTGCTGCAAGGATGGCTGCAATGCAGTGATTAACATCCGTCCCACCAGGGCTGAGTCTGCAGGCAGATAGGTGGTGTGCAGTGGGCCGCAGTCTGCTATCTCCCTCCCTGTACAGCAGACTGATGTGCACACAATGGATCCTGGGAAGCAATAGGGCCGTGGGCCTGTTCAGCAGATCCCTTTATAGTCTCTCCTAAGATGCTCCTCTGTAATCCAAAGCTTGCTGGGAAATACAGTTCTTGAACAATCCAGCCACATAGTCATAGCCTTACAAAGGACTACAATTCCCACAATGCCGTTCTACCAGTCTCCGCAATATGATGTATGAACCCTGAGACCAACACTAGAGGGATACAGAGACAGTCTGAAGGAGCATAAGGTGAGTCTGCATTATCAGATAATGGTGGTCCGCTTCCAGCTACATCCTCCCCCCACTTGAAAGTCTTTGGTCCCCGAAGACAGAGGATAACTTCATTAAAGCAGACCTACTGGGCAGGGCCGGAACAAGGGGTGAGCAGGAGGGGAAGCTTCCCTGGGCACTGTGATATCATGTGAGGTTCAGGGGCACCCCAAGGAGATTGGGGAGGGGATTTTTGTTGGGAGGGGTAATTAGGGGGGTGGCAGGAAGTTCTAGAAATTGTTATAGGAGAGAAGATTTGGGGAGGTGTGCTTGGAGTGATGATTTGGGGGAATTTATATTGAGAAGGGAGATGAGGGAAAGGGATTTGTGCTGGGATGTGAGATATGGGGGTTTTTGCCAGAAAAAATAAAATGGGGTGGGGGGGCAGACAGTATTTGTGCTAGGAGGGTCATTTTTTGGCTGAGGGGGATTCATGCTAGTAGGGATGGTTTTGGGGCATTTGTGATAGGTGAAAAAAATTGGAGGAGGGGGTATTTGTACTAGGATGGGGGATTTGTGCTGGGAGGGGGGTTTGGAGTGTGGGTAGAGGATTTGTGCTAGGAAGGGGAAAATGTTTCTTTTTGAGGGGCATATCGTGCTGGGAGCATATGTGGAATGAGAGGAGTTGAGTTAAGCATGCAGATTAGCGCTCAATTTATTTATTTATTTTTTTTTGGGGGGGGGGATTTTACTGACACATGATGCTCATATACCTTGGGGGGAGGGGTGCAATTTGGCATATTAGCCCTGGGCTCTAGATGACCTTGTCCCGGCACTGCTGCTGGATAATACCTTAAAGAGAATTGCAAACAATAATTCTACTAATCAGAACCTACAGAAGCTAATAAATGACCTATAGAAGGGTTTTCTAATGACAGACTATGCAAAGTATCAGAAAAATCATTTTCACAACAGGCCAGTAACAGGTTAATGGCCCACCCAGTAGTGTCAGAAGGTGGAGCAGAGTCATCCTCCACCAAAGGTTCAGTAGAAGAGGCTTGGCTGGAACGTTGAGCAGTAGAAATAAGCTCTCTCCAAGGGTGTCATATGCTGGTCTCTTGAGTGGGTGAATTTCCCGTCTGAGTCTGAAATACGTTTTCTACACATTCAGGTTCACGTCCCGCGCCCCAGAAGCTAAACCCAGGTTGTGGTTCTTCCAGACTATTAGATACATCTTCTTCTCCCTCATTTTGTGGGGGTGGAATTAGATTTTCCTCAACAGTTTGTAATTCAGAGTAGTCAGTTGGTTCTAACTTAACTCCCTCCATTCCCCTCTCAGTAGATGGTACAAGTCTCTCCGTCTCAACAGACTGACGTTCTATCCTTTCAGGCGGAGATGTCATTCGTATATCTTCCATTGAGACCCGGTTCACACTGATGCGAGTGCCGGGTTCGCATGTAATGTCGGAGCGCACTGCTCCGACATTACATGCGATCAGCTGTGCGGTGCGAGTTTAGCCATACAGTTTGTATGGCTAAATTCGCATCGCACCCGGTGCAAACACGCACAGGAGGCATTTTTGCAGCCGCATCAGGATCGGATCGCACAGCGGTTCACACTTGTGCGATCCCATCCTGTGCGAACTGCACGATCGCACTGCGATATGCGATCAAACTGGGGGTGTCGTTAAGATTACATTGACACCCCCAGCGGATCGCATATGGCAGTGTGAACTGCCGGGGGTGCGTGTGCGATGCGGGAAAAGGCTGCGAATTCGCAGCCTTCCCGCATCGCAATAGTGTGACCCGGCTCTGAAGGTCGGAAAACTTTGATGGTGTCTTCTGGTGGAGGGGTCCACAGCCAGTCAAGAGTCAGTTGTCCTCATCACTCTTCTCTCCTTCATCCTCTTGAGGTGTATGCTCTGGCATCCGACGGGTTCTAGACCTCAATTAGGGGGCGTGATACATCAGAACAAGGGGTTGAGGATTAGTAATAGCGCTGCCCCACCCCCGTTAATAGTGCTGCCCCCCCCCCAGTAACAGTGCTGCCTCCCCCGGTAATGGTTCTGCCCCCTCCAGTAATAGTACTGCCCCCCCAGTAATAGTGCTACCCACCCCAGTAATAGTGCTTCTTCCCCCGCTAATAGCGCTGCCCCACCCCCGTTAATAGTGCTGCCCCCCCCCCAGTAATAGTGCTGCCTCCCCGGTAATGGTTTTGCCCCCTCCAGTAATAGTACTGCCCCCCCAGTAATAGTGCTACCCACCCCAGTAATAGTGCTGCTTCCCCCGCTAATAGTGCTGCCCCCCCCCAGTAATAGTGCTGCCCACCCCAGTAATAGTGCTGCTTCCCCTGGTAATAGTGCTGCCCCCCCAGTAATAGTACTGCCCCCCCCAGTAATAGTGCTGCCCACCCCAGTAATAGTGCTGCCCCCCCCAGTAATAGTGCTGCCCACCCCAGTAATAGTGCTGCTTCCCCCAGTAATAGTGCTGCCCCCCCCCCAGTAATAGTACTGCCCCTCCAGTATTAGTACTGTCCACCCCAGTAAAAGTGCTGCCCCCTCAGTAATAGTGCTGCCCCCCCCCCCAGTAATTGTGCTGCCCCCTCAGTAATAGTGCTGCCCCCCCAGTAATAGTACTGCCCCTCCAGTAATAGTGCTGTCCACCCCAGTAAAAGTGCTGCCCCCTCAGTAATAGTGCTGCCCCCTCAGTAATAGTGCTGCCCCCCCAGTAATTGTGCTGCCCCCTCAGTAATAGTGCTGCCCCCCCAGTAATAGTACTGCCCCTCCAGTAATAGTGCTGTCCACCCCAGTAAAAGTGCTGCCCCCTCAGTAATAGTGCTGCCCCCTCAGTAATAGTGCTGCCCCCCAGTAATAGTGCTGCCCCCCCAGTAATAGTGCATCCCCCCAGTAATAGTGCTGCCTCCCCCCCCCCCAGTAATAGTGCTGCCCACCCCAGTAAAAGTGCTGCCCCCTCAGTAATAGTGCTGCCCCCTCAGTAATAGTGCTGCCTCCTCAGTAATAGTGCTGTCCACCCCAGTAAAAGTGCTGCCCCCTCAGTAATAGTGCTGCCCCCCAGTAATAGTGCTGCCCCCCCAGTAATAGTGCTGCCCCCTCAGTAATAGTGCTGCCCCCCAGTAATAGTGCTGCCCCCTCAGTAATAGTGCTGCCCCCTCAGTAATAGTGCTGCCCCCTCAGTAATAGTGCTGCCTCCTCAGTAATAGTGCTGTCCACCCCAGTAAAAGTGCTGCCCCCTCAGTAATAGTGCTGCCCCCCAGTAATAGTGCTGCCTCCTCAGTAATAGTGCTGCCCACCCCAGTAAAAGTGCTGCCCCCTCAGTAATAGTGCTGCCCCCCCAGTAATAGTGCTGCCCCCCCAGTAATAGTGCATCCCCCCAGTAATAGTGCTGCCCCCCCCCCAGTAATAGTGCATCCCCCCAGTAATAGTGCTGCCCCCCCAGTAATAGTGCTGCCCCCCAGTAATAGTGCTGCCCCCCAGTAATAGTGCTGTCCACCCCAGTAAAAGTGCTGCCCCCTCAGTAATAGTGCTGCCCCCCCAGTAATAGTGCTGCCCCCCCAGTAATAGTGCTGCCCCTCAGTAATAGTGCTGCCTCCTCAGTAATAGTGCTGTCCACCCCAGTAAAAGTGCTGCCCCCTCAGTAATAGTGCTGCCCCCTCAGTAATAGTGCTGCCCCCCAGTAATAGTGCTGCCTCCTCAGTAATAGTGCTGCCCACCCCAGTAAAAGTGCTGCCCCCTCAGTAATAGTGCTGCCCCCCAGTAATAGTGCTGCCCCCCCCAGTAATAGTGCTGCCCCCCCCAGTAATAGTGCTGCCCCCCAGTAATAGTGCATTCCCCCAGTAATAGTGCTGCCCCCCCCCAGTAATAGTGCATCCCCCAGTAATAGTGCTGCCCCCCCAGTAATAGTGCTGCCCCCTCAGTAATAGTGCTGCCCCCCCAGTAATAGTGCTGCCCCCCAGTAATAGTGCTGTCCACCCCAGTAAAAGTGCTGCCCCCTCAGTAATAGTGCTGCCCCCTCAGTAATAGTGCTGCCCCCCTGTAATAGTGCTGCCCCCTCAGTAATAGTGCTGCCCCCTCAGTAATAGTGCTGCCCCCCAGTAATAGTGCTGCCCCCTCAGTAATAGTGCTGCCCCCTCAGTAATAGTGCATCCCCCCAGTAATAGTGCTGCCCCCCCAGTAATAGTGCTGCCCCCTCAGTAATAGTGCATCCCCCCAGTAATAGTGCTGCCCCCCCCCAGTAATAGTGCTGCCCCCTCAGTAATAGTGCTGCCCCCCCAGTAATAGTGCTGCCCCCTCAGTAATAGTGCTGCCCCCCAGTAATAGTGCTGCCCCCCAGTAATAGTGCTGCCCCCCAGTAATAGTGCTGTCCACCCCAGTAAAAGTGCTGCCCCCTCAGTAATAGTGCTGCCCCCCAGTAATAGTGCTGTCCCCTCAGTAATAGTGCTGCCCCCTCAGTAATAGTGCTGCCCCCCAGTAATAGTGCTGCCCCCCAGTAATAGTGCTGTCCACCCCAGTAAAAGTGCTGCCCCCTCAGTAATAGTGCTGCCCCCCAGTAATAGTGCTGCCCCCTCAGTAATAGTGCTGCCCCCTCAGTAATAGTGCTGCCCCCCCAGTAATAGTGCCGCCCCCTCAGTAATAGTGCTGCCCCCCAGTAATAGTGCTGCCCCCCCAGTAATAGTGCTGCCCCCCAGTAATAGTGCTGTCCACCCCAGTAAAAGTGCTGCCCCCTCAGTAATAGTGCTGCCCCCCCCAGTAATAGTGCTGCCCCCTCAGTAATAGTGCTGCCCCCCCCCAGTAATAGTGCTGCCCCCTCAGTAATAGTGCTGCCCCCCAGTAATAGTGCTGCCCCCTCAGTAATAGTGCTGCCCCCCCAGTAATAGTACTGCCCCTCCAGTAATAGTGCTGCCCCCCCAGTAATAGTGCTGCCCCCTCAGTAATAGTGCTGCCTCCTCAGTAATAGTGCTGTCCACCCCAGTAAAAGTGCTGCCCCCTCAGTAATAGTGCTGCCCCCTCAGTAATAGTGCTGCCCCCCAGTAATAGTGCTGCCTCCTCAGTAATAGTGCTGCCCCCTCAGTAATAGTGCTGCCCCCCAGTAATAGTGCTGCCCCCCCAGTAATAGTGCATCCCCCAGTAATAGTGCTGCCCCCCCCCAGTAATAGTGCATCCCCCCAGTAATAGTGCTGCCCCCCCAGTAATAGTGCTGCCCCCCAGTAATAGTGCTGCCCCCCAGTAATAGTGCATCCCCCCAGTAATAGTGCATCCCCCAGTAATAGTGCTGCCCCCCCAGTAATAGTGCTGCCCCCCTCAGTAATAGTGCTGCCCCCCCAGTAATAGTGCTGCCCCCCAGTAATAGTGCTGTCCACCCCAGTAAAAGTGCTGCCCCCTCAGTAATAGTGCTGCCCCCCAGTAATAGTGCTGCCCCCTCAGTAATAGTGCTGCCCCCTCAGTAATAGTGCTGCCCCCCAGTAATAGTGCTGCCCCCTCAGTAATAGTGCTGCCCCCTCAGTAATAGTGCATCCCCCCAGTAATAGTGCTGCCCCCCCAGTAATAGTGCTGCCCCCTCAGTAATAGTGCATCCCCCCAGTAATAGTGCTGCCCCCCCAGTAATAGTGCTGCCCCCTCAGTAATAGTGCTGCCCCCCCAGTAATAGTGCTGCCCCCCAGTAATAGTGCTGTCCACCCCAGTAAAAGTGCTGCCCCCCAGTAATAGTGCTGCCCCCTCAGTAATAGTGCTGTCCACCCCAGTAAAAGTGCTGCCCCCCAGTAATAGTGCTGCCCCCTCAGTAATAGTGCTGCCCCCCAGTAATAGTGCTGCCCCCTCAGTAATAGTGCTGCCCCCTCAGTAATAGTGCTGCCCCCTCAGTAATAGTGCTGCCCCCCAGTAATAGTGCTGTCCACCCCAGTAAAAGTGCTGCCCCCTCAGTAATAGTGCTGCCCCCCAGTAATAGTGCTGCCCCCTCAGTAATAGTGCTGCCCCCCCAGTAATAGTGCTGCCCCCTCAGTAATAGTGCTGCCCCCCAGTAATAGTGCTGCCCCCCAGTAATAGTGCTGTCCACCCCAGTAAAAGTGCTTCCCCCTCAGTAATAGTGCTGCCCCCCCCCCCAGTAATAGTGCTGCCCCCTCAGTAATAGTGCTGCCCCCCCCCAGTAATAGTGCTGCCCCCTCAGTAATAGTGCTGCCCCCCAGTAATAGTGCTGCCCCCTCAGTAATAGTGCTGCCCCCCCCCCCCCAGTAATAGTGCTGCCCCCTCAGTAATAGTGCTGCCCCCCAGTAATAGTGCTGCCCCCTCAGTAATAGTGCTGCCCCCCAGTAATAGTGCTGCCCCCTCAGTAATAGTGCTGCCCCCCCCCAGTAATAGTGCTGCCCCCTCAGTAATAGTGCTGCCCCCCAGTAATAGTGCTGCCCCCTCAGTAATAGTGCTGCCCCCCCAGTAATAGTGCTGCCCCCTCAGTAATAGTGCTGCCCCCCCAGTAATAGTGCTGCCCCCCAGTAATAGTGCTGCCCCCCCAGTAATAGTGCTGCCCCCTCAGTAATAGTGCTGCCCCCCCCCAGTAATAGTGCTGCCCCCTCAGTAATAGTGCTGCCCCCCAGTAATAGTGCTGCCCCCTCAGTAATAGTGCTGCCCCCCCCCCAGTAATAGTGCTGCCCCCTCAGTAATAGTGCTGCCCCCCAGTAATAGTGCTGCCCCCTCAGTAATAGTGCTGCCCCCCCCCCCAGTAATAGTGCTGCCCCCCAGTAATAGTGCTGCCCCCTCAGTAATAGTGCTGCCCCCCCCAGTAATAGTGCTGCCCCCTCAGTAATAATGCTGCCCCCCAGTAATAGTGCTGCCCCCCCAGTAATAGTGCTGCCCCCCAGTAATAGTGCTGCCCCCCCAGTAATAGTGCTGCCCCCCCAGTAATAGTGCTGCCCCCTCAGTAATAGTGCTGCCCCCCCAGTAATAGTGCTGCCCCCCCAGTAATAGTGCTGCCCCCTCAGTAATAGTGCTGCCCCCCCCAGTAATAGTGCTGCCCCCTCAGGAATAGTGCTGCCCCCCAGTAATAGTGCTGCCCCCCCCCCCCCCCAGTAATAGTGCTGCAGTGTAAAAGACAACAGGAGGGAATTATCTTCTGAATTGATAGTAATGGTGTGTAAGATACAATGTATCATTATAATGGAATAACCAATGGTAGGAAATTGTTATATCTGTAGGGGGTTGGGCCTCGGATCGGGCAGCCAATCATTCCGGAGATCCAATAATCCCAAAATTTGGTGTTATTTCATTTTCAGAAAATTAAACATGAAAACCTTCAACACGCCAAATATAAAATGGGCGGAGCTAGTGATAGCATTGTGTGACCCCAGTAAGGGCTTTTTATATGAATAGGGATCGGTAGGGATCAGCGGAGTGCGGCACTGTAACAGACGCAGCACTTCTTATTACCATGTAATAGGAGGGGGGGGGTAGATAGGGGGGGCAGCTGTCATGTGAACAGATGATTGCATCTCTAACAAATAAAACATTTAGGCCTTTCCAGTGAAGTAACAAATCCCCCCGCCTTCACCCCCCACATGGCATTGTCCGGGCCTGCTGATTGGCTGCTGCATCCCTGGGCACAATGTGAGCCCTGGCAGATCAGATGATCAGATAACGGGAGTGTGCCACCCCCCCCCCCCCCCCCCGATAAGGTGCATCAGACTTCCATTCTACATTGACATTTTGTTACCAGTTCCCCCTAATTGTCTATGAATGCCCTTCTGCTTGTGGGCGGGGCCATGCTGCACATGGGGGCGCTCATCAATGCCCGGGACCAGGGATCAAACACCATTTGCAGTAATTACCCAGAGCCCCTCGCTCCAGTCCCATCCCGTGTCACTGCCCCCCCCCTTGCTGGATAAATGAAGGGACACCACTGAGCCCTCTCCACCAGTCCAGTGTACCCCCACCACCTCCCTCCCAGTGACAGAAGGGGGGGGGCCTCATATATGCACCGCCACCAAACCACACCCTGATGCATTTCACTCCACCGACTTAGGGCCCCTGAGTGAAATGCATTAGGGTGTGTGGTGGATCCTTATCAGTTATTCACCTGATGGGCCAGCTGGGAATAGCCGCCATCTTTTCCTCCTTACATTTACTATCCCTCTGGTTTGGTATTAGGATAGAGCTTTACCCCATTCTTTGGGCACCGCATGCTCTGGGCCTGCACCCCATACTCCAGGCACCCCATGTTCCAGGTCTGCACCCCATGCTCTGGGCACCCCATGCTCGGGGCACTCCATGCTCTGGGCCTGCACCCCATGTTCTGGACACCCCATACTTTGGGCCTGCACCCCATGCTCCGGGCACCCCATGCTCTGGGCTACCCTTGCTAAGGACCTGCACCCCAATCTCTGGGCACCCTATGCTCTGGGCCTGCACCCCATGCTCTGATCCTGCACCACATGCTCTGGGCCTGCACCACATGCTCTGGGCCTGCATCCCATGCTCTGGGAACCCCATGCTCTGGGAACTCCATGCTCTGAAACTGCACCCTATGGTCTGGGCACCCCATTCTCTGGTCCTGCACCCCATGCTTTGGGCCTGCACCCCATGCTCTGGGCGTCCCCAATGCTCCAGGCACCCCGTGCTTTGTACACCCCATGCTTGGGGCCAGCACCCCATGCTCCGGGCCTGTCCCCATGCTCTTGGCACCCCATGCTCCAGGCCTGCACCCCATGCTCTGGGCATCCCCAATGCTCCAGGCACCCCGTGCTCTGTGCACCCCATGCTCCAGGCCTGCACCCCACTCTCTGGGCACACCATGCTCCGGGCCTGCACCCCATTCTCCAGGCACTCCATGCTCAGGGCTGGCACCCCATTCTCTTGGCACCCCGTGCTCTGGGCCTGCAGCCCATGCTCTGGGCCTGATCCCCATGCTCGGATCCAGCACCACATGCTCTGGGCCTGGACCCCATGCTCTGGGCACTTAATGCTCTGGGCCTGCACCCCATGGCTTAGGCGCCTCATTCTCAGGGCCTGCATCCCATGCTCTGGGCACCCCATGCTCTGATCCTGCACCCCATGCTCTTGGTCTGCACCCCATGCTCCGGGCCTTTACCCCATGCTCTGGGCACCCCATGCTCTGGTCCTGCACCCCATGCTCTTGGTCTGCACCCCATGCTCCGGGCCTTTACCCCATGCTCTGGGCACCCCATGCTCTGGGCCTGCACCTGATGGTCTGGGCACCCCATGCTCTGGGCCTACACCCCATGCTCTGGGCACCCCTGGAGATTACAGTCTCGACTTGTATACCCCAGGGATGCTAAGTAGTCGGCCCAAATCCCCAACAGGATGATGGAGTGAGCCCAGCCACCCTGTCTTATTTTCAGTGGCTGAAAGGACTCCAGGGAGAAGTGCCAGTCCGCATGTCTCCCCAGCGGTGGGTATGTTCTACATGAGAGGCCGAGGTTGGCTGGGTGAGTAATGCTCCATTCAGGACAATTTGTTTGGGGTACGGTGTATATACGGGCATTGTGGGACTGGAACTATGGACTAATTTCAAAGTCAACCCATCTGGGATCTCCTCCTGTGTTAGTCTCCTGCCGAAAGGGGAGAGATGTGACAGGAGTCACTTTGGTTGGAAGGCCTGTGGGACACAGCTTACCTTAGAGAGGATGGGAAATCCCTCTCTCAGCCCCCTAGGCCCCTCTTAAGTGTAAGTCACCCTGTGTCTATTAGGGGTACAGGGTGACCAAGAAAATGATGGACAGCTACTTAGGGGACACTGAGAATATGGTTTGGATTACTTCAAATGAGACAGTAATATTAATCAACAATATATCTCAAGAAATATATGAAGACTATTCCTGGTTTGTCTGATTCTGAACATGGTCATTGAAAGAGCCAATCACATTGATCTCTGTTCCATGTACTCCAATGTAGTCTTCTACTGTGTTCTCCTGCTATTGTCTGAAGGTGTTCTGTGTTTTCTGCTCAACACTTGCAAATAGAGTTGAGCGGACACCTGGATGTCCGTGTTCGGCGGGTTCGGCCGAACTTTAAAAAAAAGTCCGGGTCCGTGTCCCGGACTTTTGCCGAACTTTTCCCGGACACCGAACCCCATTGAAGTCAATGGGGACCCGAACTATCAGGCACTAAAATGGCTCTAAAACACCAATGGAAAGGGCTAGAGTGCTGCAAATGGCAGCCAAACGTAGTTAAGAGCATGGCAAGTGCTCTGCAAACAAATGTGGATAGGGAAATAACTTAAAACAACAAAAAAAAACAGAAAAATAAAACAATGTTCTTCATCTCTGAAGGACGAGGCCCATATGGAGTAGGAGGGAGGTTGAGGTGGTGGTGGATGTGGCGGTGTCATAGGCGTGCGCACAGGGTGTGCCGGGTGTGCCTGGGCACACCCTAATCACCTAGGGCACATAGCATTATCGCTCTGTTTGCCAGTGAGGAGATGGGAAAGATCTCCCTCGGACCTGCTCTGCTCTATTTCTCTTTGCCAGCAGGGAGAGTAATGTATCGGGGCCATGTACATGTAGGCAAACACATGCATGTGTATTTCAACTTTGGGGTGCACACCCTAATGCAATAGGCTGCGCACACCTATGGGCGGTGTAGGTGGAAGCGGCGGTGGACCAGGGCCGGATTAAGAGCATCATGGGCTTGGTGCTGAGGATTTTGAAGGGCCTTAAGGGCCGTGCCTTGGCATGCACCCAGAGGAGGAAGGGTGCAGCCATGCATGCCTAATTCAACATGGGATGCTGTCTCTGAAGCCCATAAACACATCCATGCATCGGCAACTGTCCCTCCTTGTCCGGCCTTCGCGCTGTGTGGGGAGGTTCTGAGGGTGCTGCCTGGGGAAGCGAGCATAGAAGCCAGACTTCTGTGTTTACAAGTGACAGAAGAGCGGTAACAGTGAATATGGCCAACCCGGGGCCTATATAAAAGTAGGGGCCTAGAGCTGCAGCTCCAATAGCCCCTACATTAATCTGGCCCTGAGGAGGATGAGTTAGCCAACACTGCTTTTTTTCAGAAATTTTAAATGAGGGTACACCCCAAAAGAGTGAGAAAGAGCAAAAATGGAACGATGGGTGGGTAAGGTTGGTATCCATCGCTATTCTGCACAAGGTACGGAAAAGTCCCGTGGGATCCATGCCTAGTTCATTTTAATGAACGTGAGCTTGTCCACATTGTCTCTGGACAGGCGGCTGCGCTTGTCTGTGATAACGCCCCCAGCCGTGCTAAATACCCGTTCACATAATACACTGGCTGCAGGGCACGCCAGCACCTCCAAGGCTTAAAGGGCAAGCTCAGGCCATGTGCCCAACTTGGAGACCCAGAAGTTGAAGGGGGCAGACCCGTCATTCAGTACGTCTAGGCGTGTGCACACATACTGCTCCACCATGTTGGTAAAATGCTGCCTTCTGCTAAGACGTTCCATATGAGCTGCTGGTGCTGCTGTTTGTTGTGGCGTGCTGACAAAGCTTTTCCACATTTAGGCCATGCTAACCCTGCCTTCTGAGGTGCTGGCGGTGCCTTGGTTGCGTTGGCGACCTCTTCCTCCTCCTCCTCTGTCTTGGCCTTGTGCTTCCACTGTGGCCCTGCTGTCAGGTGGGAATGCCAGCAGCATCGCATCTACCAGCGTGCGCTTGTACTCGCGCATCTTGCGATCGCGCTCCAGTGAGTGAATTAAGGACGGTACGTTGTCCTTGTAACGGGGATCCAGCAGCGTGGCCACCCAGTAATCAGCACAAGTTAGAATGTGGGCCACTCGGCGGTCGTTGTGGAGACACTGCAGCATGTAATCGCTCATGTGTGCCAGGCTGTCCAGAGGCAACGAAAGGCTGTCCTCTGTGGGAGGTGTATCGTCTGTGTCCTCTGTATCCCCCCAGCCACGCACCAGTGATAGCCATGAGCTGGCCTGGGTGCCACCCTGCTGTGAACATGGTTCCATCTCCTCCTCCAGCTCCTCCTCCTCATCCTCCAGAACTGTGCCCCTGCTGGACAATTGTGTCCCTGGCGTTTGTGTGTGCAGGAACCCACCCTCGGAGCCACTTGTGAATGACTGCCCTGAAAGCCTTGGAAATGTTACCTCTTCATCCTCCCCCTCCTCCTCCTCATCCTGTGCCACATCCTCTTCCATCATCGCCCGAATTGTTTTTTCAAGGAGGCATAGAAGTGGGATAGTTAAGCTGACAACGGCGTCATCGGCACTGGCCATGTTGGTGGAGTACTCAAAACAGCGCAACAAGGCACACAGGTCTCGCATGGAGGCCCAGTTATTGGTGGTGAAGTGGTGCTGTTCCGCAGAGCGACTCACGCGTGCGTGCTGCAGCTGAAACTCCACTATGGCCTGCTGCTGCTCGCACAGTCTTTGCAGCATGTGCAAGGGGGAGTTCCACCTTGTGGGCACGTCACATATGAGGCGGTGAGCGGGAAGGCCGAAGTTACGCTGCAGCGCTGACAGGCGAGCAGCAGCAGGGTGAGAACGCCGAAAGTGCGCACAGACGGCCCGCACTTTCTGCAGCAGCTCTGACATATCAGGGTAGTTTTTAAGGAACCTCTGCACCACCAAATTCAGCACATGCGCCAGGCAAGGGATGTGCGTCATACCGACTAGGCACAGAGCTGCTATGAGATTTCGCCCGTTATCGCACACCACCAGGCCGGGCTTGAGGCTCGCTGGCAGCAACCACTCATTTGTCTGCTGTTCCATGCTCCTCCACAACTCCTGCACGGTGTGTGGTTTTTCCCCCAAACAGGCAAGTTTTAAAACTGCCTGCTGTCGTTTACCCCTGGCCGTGCTGAAGTTGGGAGTGAAGGTGTTACGCTGTCTGGATGAGGAGGCGGTAGAGGATGAGGAAGCGGAGTAGGAGGAGTTAGGAACAGGAGGCAAACTGAAGCGCCCTGCAATCCTCGGTGGTGGAAGGACATGCGCCAAATTGCTATCCGCCTCATGCCCATCCGCCACTGCATTTACCCAGTGTGCCGTTAGGGAGATATAACGTCCCTGACCGTGCTTACTGGTCCACGTATCGGTAGTTAGGTGGACCTTGGCACAGATGGCGTTGCGCGGTGCACACCTGATTTTTTCCCCCTCTTGGTTGTGCAGGGAAGGGATGGCTTGCCTGGAAAAGTAGTGGCGGCTGGGCACGACGTACTGTGGGACAGCCACCAACATAAGGTTTTTAAAACTCTGCGTCTCCACCAGACGGAATGACAGCATTTCAAAGGCCAAGAATTTTGAAATGCTGGCATTCAGGGCCAGGGATCACGGGTGGGTAGGGGGGTACTTCCTCTTCCTCTCAAGTGTTTGGGAGATGGAAAGCTGAGCGCTTCCACGGGACATTGTGGAGATGGTTGGTGACCCAGGTGGTGGTGTTGATGACAGATCGTCTGTTTGCGGGGTGGCAGGTGCCTGTATCACTACAGATGTGGCTGGAGCAGCCGAGACTGCAGCAGAAGAGGAAGCAGGATGAGCCAGAGACGTTTCTTGGTTTTGAAGATGTCTACTCCCCTGCAGCTCGTGCTTTGCACGTGCAGATGCCTGATTATGCAGGTTGTGCTCAGGTTGAGAAGGTTTATGCCTCGCTTCAGGCTCTGATTGCACAGGGTGCAAACCACTCGTGTCCTGTCATCAGCACATTTTCTAAAGAACTTCCACGCTAGAGAACTCCTTTGAGCTGGCTTTGGTGCGCGCGTTCCCTTGCTGCGTTGGGCAGTAGCAGGCGTAGTGTCTAGGGCACGGCCGCTCCGCTTCTGCACCCTGCTCCCTCTTCTGCTGTGCTGGTGGCTCTGTGCGACCACCGCCTCTTCCTCCAAGCTACTCAGGTCAACTGCATGACCTTCATTCCATGTGGGGTCGAGGACCTCATCGTCCTCCACATCATCTTCCACCCAGTCTTCACCCCTGCCCTCCTTGTCGGTCTCCACAATTCTGAATGCCGCAGCAGTTGGCACCTGCGTTTCGTCATCATCGGAGACGTGCTGCGATGGTCCTTGCATGTACTCATCTTGAGAAATAAGTGGTTGGGCATCGCTGCACTCAATCTCTTCCACTTCTGGGGCAGGGCTAGGTGGATGGCCCTGGGAAACCCTGCTGACAGAGTCCTCAAAAAGAAGAAGAGACTGCTGTATGACTTGGGGCTCAGACTGCTTGCCTGATTTGCAAGGGGGTGAGGTGAAAGACGGTTGGACATTGGCTGCAGGTGCCAACTCTGACCTTTCTGCAGTAGACTGGGTGGGAGACAATGTGAAGGAACTGGAGGCACTGTCAGCAGCAAACCAATCTACTATCGCCTCTACGTGTTCTGGCATCATCACTTCTAGGGGCGTATGATGCCCTACCAAATACTGCTGCAGGTTCTGTCGCCTACTCACACTTGAGGAAGGTGTTTCACTTGTGCGTGTAGCTGGCACAGATCGACCACGTCCTCTCCTTGCAACAGGAGCTCTACCAGCAGCACCACGACCCAGGCCACGGCCCCTATTTGACGGTCTCCTCATATTTCTGTAATTTAAGATCTTGCCCTAGAAAGGTGTTTATTGAATAGCGGAACAAAACAACAACAGTATCGCACGGGTGTATCTCACAGTCAAATATGCAAACTATGCAGCAATTTAATGTTTTTTACCCCAAAAGGGTGTATATTGAATAGCGGAATAGGAAAACTTTTATAATACGGTGTATCTCACATGCACAAACACAGACTAGGCCCCGATTACAATTTTTTGTACCCTAAAGGCAGGATGAGGAAGAGGAGTAGGAGGAGTTGGGAACAGGAGGCAAACGGAAGCGCCCTGCAATCCTCGGCGGTAGAAGGAGATGCGCCAAACAAATTTAAAAAGGTGTATAGATAGATAGATACAACTTTATTGTCATTGCATAGTACAGGTACACAGCAACGAGATGCAGTTTGGCATCTACCAGAAGTGCAAAATGTAGCAATCGTGCAAAAGTGCAGATAATATCTAGCATATTTACAGTGCAGATAACCATCTAGCATAATTAAAAAATATATATACACAAATGAATGTGAAATATTGGGCAAAATGTACTGTAATGATAAAGATACATACAGATATAAATAGTGCAGATGTACTAAGGAGTGAAAAGATATACTATGTAGTATGTACATGTATAGTACAGAGGTTATATACAGTCTTTTGTTTGTGTTTGTTTTGTAATGATTAGCGGTGTAATGTTGAGTTCAGTAATATGATGGTGGATGGAAAAAAGCTGTCCCTGAACCTGCTGGTTCTAGTGCGCAAGTTTCTGTATCTCCTTCCTGATGGAAGGAGGTTAAACAGTTTATGACTGGGATGCGAAGAATCCTTGATGATGTTGTGAGCTCTGCGCAAACATCTGCTGTGGTGAAGGTGCTCAATGGCAGGTAATTGGGTGCCAGTGATGCGTTGAGCAGTTTTGACCACCCTTTGCAGTGCTTTACGTTCACTCACAGTGGAGCCTCCGTACCACATGTACCGATACAGACTATCCCGCAATTTAATTTTTTACACTCAAACAGGGTGTATATTGAATAGCGGAATAGGACAAATTTTACAAAACGGTGTATCTCACACGTACAAACACAAACTAGGCCCTGATTACAATTTTTTGTACCCTAAAGGCAGGATGAGGAGTAGGAGGAGTTCGGAACAGGCAAGAGGCAGACTGAAGCACCCTCAAATCCTCGGCAGTATGAGATGCGCCCCAAAAATTGGAAAGGTGTATCTCACACGTACCGACACAGACTATCCCGCAATTTAATTGTTTATACCCAAAGGTTTTGATTAAATAGCAGAATAGAAAATATGATATCAAAAGGTGTATGTATCTCACACGTACTGACACAGACTATCCCGCAATTTAATTGTTTTTACCCAAAGGTGTAGATTAAATAGCGGAATAGAAAATATTATCAAAAAAAGGTGTATGTATCTCACACGTACAGAACCTGACTAGGCCCCAATTACTATTTTTTGTACCCCCAAAGGCAGGATGAGGAGTAGGAGGAGTTCGGAACAGGCAGCACCCTCAAATCCTCAGAAGTATGAGATGCACCCCAAAAATTGGAAAGATGTATCTCACACGTACCAACACAGACTATCCCGCAATTTAATTGTTTATACCCAAAGGTTTTTATTGAATAGCGGAATAGAAAATATTATCAAAAAAAGGTGTATGTATCTCACACGTACAGAACCTGACTAGGCCCCAATTACTATTTTTTGTACCCCCAAAGGCAGGATGAGGAGTAGGAGGAGTTCGGAACAGGCAGCACCCTCAAATCCTCAGAAGTATGAGATGCACCCCAAAAATTGGAAAGGTGTATCTCACACGTACCAACACAGACTATCCCGCAATTTAATTGTTTATACCCAAAGGTTTTTATTGAATAGCGGAATAGAAAATATTATCAAAAAACGGTGTATGTATCTCACACGTACAGAACCAGACTAGGCCCCAATTACTATTTTTTGTACCCCCAAAGGCAGGATGAGGAGTAGGAGGAGTATGGAACAGGCAGCACCCTCAAATCTTCAGAAGTATGACATGCACCCCAAAAATTGGAAAGGTGTATCTCACACGTACCAACACAGACTATCCCGCAATTTAATGTTTATACCCAAAGGTTTTTATTGAATAGCGGAATAGAAAATATCAAAAAAAGGTGTATGTATCTCACACGTACAGAACCTGACTAGGCCCCAATTACTATTTTTTGTACCCCCAAAGGCAGGATGAGGAGTAGGAGGAGTTCGGAACAGGCAGCACCCTCAAATCCTCAGAAGTATGAGATGCACCCCAAAAATTGGAAAGGTGTATCTCACACGTACCAACACAGACTATCCCGCAATTTAATTGTTTATACCCAAAGGTTTTTATTGAATAGCGGAATAGAAAATATGATATAAAATTGGTGTGATTTATCAATAGCACATGTGAACAGCAGTGTCTTATATCATTCAGCTCTGCTGCAGGCTATGGAGGGAAAAAAAAAATTCCCCTTTTAAGTTTGTAATTTTTAACTAGATTAGTACAGACTATGCCACAATTTAATTTTTTTAACCCAAGGGTGTATATTGAATAGTGGAATAGAAAAAAGTGTATAACTTTTGAAATCTCTCAATCATAGCACATGTGAACACAGCAGTGTATTATCACAGTCAGCACAGCACAGCACTGAAGGAAAAACACTGCACACAGTGACTGATAGAAAAATACTTTTCTCCCTCCTCCTCAGTGGGCAAAAAAGATTGTGTTCACTGCACCCCAAACACATGTATGTGGACCACCTTGCCTATCTCCAGCCTCTCCCTAAAAGGATCGATAAGATCGGTCACTGCAATCCCCCCCACACAGCAATATCGATTGTAGAACACTGACCCTAAAAATCAGCAGCCTCGCCCTAAAATGCCCTACAACTCGCCCTGCCTAACACACTCCGACCTGTCCCTCAATTCTATCCGGACACAAATGTTTTTTGCCTGTCTTTCCCTAATCAGCAGCCAGCACGTCTGATGTGTGCTCTGTCCCTGAACTACACAGCAGAATGACGCAGCGGCGCTCGGTCTCGAACTTATAAAGACTTGGTCACATGCTTCAGATGGCCAATCACAGCTACTAATACATTTGAAGGCATGGCTGGGATGGCTTAAGGCACACCAGTTAAACGCTTGTTGATTGGCTGTTGAAAGCCCGCCATGAAAAGCGCGCCAATGCATATAAAACCCGGAAATAAAATGACCGAACACGGATGTTTACCCGAACATACAGTAAAGTTTTCGGGTCCGTGTTCGGGTAACAAAAATCCAATTATTCGGTACGAACACGAATAATACAGTCCGTGTTCGCTCAACCCTACTTGCAAACTATTGAGGATGTGTTTATACTTATATTAATGTGTATTGTACTTTGTGAGTTTGATGCCGGCAAGTCTGACCTGGAATGAGAGCCCTGATCGTCCAGGTGTTTAGTTTTTTAAAAAACTTGATGTTTATAGTGTTAATTATATTTCTGCGTTTGCATATGATAATGTGACCAGCCTCACTTGAGTGGGTAGTGTATAAAAAGCCTGTATCCTTCTTCAATAAAGAGTTTCAGTTTTGCAGCTAAACGAGTCCCGTCTAATTCTTGGTTGCAATATGTGGCTATAATATCTGATCTCTATGTTTAGACTGGAGGAAGTGGTATTCTGATGGAAGCACTCAAGCTGAGTGTGGGACGGTTCTGTCACAGACCTCCCCCAGTGACAATAGACTCCCACATCAATAGATCTCCCCCCAGTGACAATCAACCCCCCCACACACTACTAGACCTCCCCCAGTGATAATAGACCCTTCACATTAATAGACCTCCCCCCACACACACATTACTAGACCTCTCCCAGTGATTACAGACCTTCCACATCAATAGATCTCCCCCCAGTGAAAATCGACCCCCCCCCCCTCCAACACACAGTACTAGACCTCCCCCCATGATAATAGATCCTCCACATCAATAGACCTACCCTAGTGACAATAAACAATCCACATTGACCCTCCCGCACATTAATAGATCACCCTCAGTGACAATTGACCCCCCCCCCCTGCCCATTAATAGATCCCCCAGTGATAATAGACCCTCTAGCACTCCATGCCATTACATACATTCAGTGCCAAAGGTGCCAGATATGCTACCCCTGCATTCCCACTGGCCATACGTTTCTATATTCTCTGCTTGTGGTGAGCACTTCAATGGACCCTTACAGATGGTAAGACGGAACTTTCCTATTGGTGGCATTAGTGAGGCGTGGCATGTGGCTGGACGTGGCTGGACGTGGCTGGATGTGGCTGGACGTGGCTGGATGTGGCTGGACGGGGCTGGATGTGGCTGGACGTGGCTGGATGTGGCTGGACGGGCTGGATGTGGGTGGACGGGGCTGGATGTGGCTGGAAGTGGCTGGATGTGGCTGGACTGGATGTGGCTGGAAGTGGCTGGATGTGGCTGGACGTGGCTGGATGTGGCTGGATGTGGCTGGACGTGGCTGGATGTGGCTGGACGGGGCTGGATGTGGCTGGACGTGGCTGGATGTGGCTGGATGTGGCTGGACGTGGCTGGATGTGGCTGGAAGGGGCTGGATGTGGCTGGACGTGGCTGGATGTGGCTGGACTGGATGTGGCTGGAAGTGGCTGGATGTGGCTGGACGTGGCTGGATGTGGCTGGATGTGGCTGGACGGGGCTGGATGTGGGTGGACAGGGCTGGATGTGGCTGGACGTAGCTGGATGTGGCTGGACGGGGCTGGATGTGGCACGACAGGGCTGGATGTGGCTGGACGTGGCTGGATGTGACTAGACAGGGCTGGATGTGACTGGACGGGGCTGGATGTGGCTGGATGTTGCAGGACGTGGCTGGATGTTGCTGGACGTGGCTGGATGTGGCTGGACGGGGCTGGATGTGGCTGGACATGGCTGGATGTGGCTGGACGGGGCTGGATGTGGCTGGACATGGCTGGATGTGGCTGGATGTTGCTGGACATGGCTGGATGTGGCTGGACGGGGCTGGATGTGGCTGGATGTGGGTGGACGGGGCTGGATGTGGCTGGACGGGGCTGGATGTGGCTGGACGGGGCTGGATGTGGCTGGATCCAGGAACATTCACTGCATGATCCTACCAAAAAAAATCAAGCAATAAAAGCAATGATAAGAACATAAAATCCTCTCCCGTGACTGGCGTGTAATCGGCGTCTGATACATCCCATGGTACAAATCCCACGCGCTCTACAAGAGATGTCGCAATTCTTATCAAATCTTTGGAGAGCCGTTGGGTAAATTGCGGGAAGCGGACGGGTTGTGATAAGTAAATCTATGTGCCAGGAAATAACAAATGAGCTCCCCACAACTCAACCGGCTAAATTAATTTTGTATACCAAACAAAGTGTCCGGTGAGGATGGCGCTCTCCATTATCAGCTAATTTGGGTTCCTTATCTGATGGGGAAGCTTCATGGGAGAACGCGCGGTCTTTGCTCCATCTATCTTCATGTCAGGCCCAGGCAGGCCACACGCTTTTTTATAGAGAAATTTATTGGTACTTTGGGACTGCCGTGAGTCCTTCTCCCGTTATCTCCTCTTTCCAAATGTAATTTCTGATGACGGTGACAAAACGGTAGATCTGAGGAGAGAATTGCGCAGCAGATTGCAGCACATACAAATGGAAGCAGACTTTCACTTTGATTCCTGTAACGTTACTTTGTTACTTTTCCTATAACCGCGAGCTGAGCACTAATCAGACATTTCTTTGATTTACTGGAAAGAGAACCTCTCACCAACCTCAAACAGGCGAGAAACGCACAGAAAATCAAACGCTTTCCTTCCATTCTTTATTTCCTTGTGAAATTTATTTGAGTTTTCTAGTAAATATGACTTCTTCAGAAGAATCAATTCCCGATCCATAGACCCCTCCCCTTCTGGGAGTGTCTAATTACTGTCTGTGCTGGCCCATCCCTCCCTCATTTACATAACAGAGCAGTGATAGGGAATACTATAGAATAACAATATGGATAACTGGCTGACAGGTGAGACAGGCAGTAACTGCAACCTGCAGGATGATAAACAGGTACAACGTTACAATCAATAATACCAAACAGTCTCAGGATGGCAAAGAGCATGCATATACTGCAGAGTAATACCCAACAGTGTCAGGGTGGCAAAGAGCATGCATATACTGCAGAGTAATACAAAACAGTGACAGGGTGGCAAAGAGCATGCATATACTGCAGTGTAATACCCAACAGTGTCAGGGTAACAAAGAGCATGCATATACTGCAGAGTATTACAAAATAGTGCCAGGATGGCAAAGAGCATGCGTATACTGCAGGATGGCAAAGAGCATGCATATACTGCAGAGTAATACCAAACAGTGTCAGGATGGCAAAGAGCATGCATATACTGCAGAGTAATACCAAACAGTGTCAGGGTGGCAAAGAGCATGCATATACTGCAGAGTAATACCAAACAGTGTCAGGGTGGCAAAGAGCATGCATATACTGCAGAGTAATAAAAAACAGTGTCAGGATGGCAAAGAGCATGCATATACTGCAGAGTAATACAAAACAGTGTCAGGATGGCAAAGAGCATGCATATACTGCAGAGTAATACCAAACAGTGTCAGGGTGGCAAAGAGCATGCATATACTGCAGAGTAATAAAAAACAGTGTCAGGATGGCAAAGAGCATGCATATACTGCAGAGTAATAAAAACAGTGTCAGGATGGCAAAGAGCATGCATATACTGCAGAGTAATACAAAACAGTGTCAGGATGGCAAAGAGCATGCATATACTGCAGAGTAATACAAAACAGTGTCAGGATGGCAAAGAGCATGCATATACTGCAGAGTAATACAAAACGGTGTCAGGATGGCAAAGAGCATGCATATACTGCAGAGTAATACAAAACAGTGTCAGGGTGGCAAAGAGCATGCATATACTGCAGTGTAATACCCAACAGTGTCAGGGTGGCAAAGAGCATGCAGGGTGGCAAAGGGCATCACATGTCCTTGTGACTCAGTTGGGGTAACAAGCATAGCGGAGTCTCTCTAGGACTCTATGAGAACGGGGTGAGAATTGTAACTTCAGACTACAAAGAGTTACTTGTAATGATCCTCATAGACAGCTCCCCCCTCAGGGAAGTACGGGGTGTCTCACAGGTGATTGGCCGGAGAGAACCCACAGGGGGGGGGCACCCTGTTGGATCTGCAGTGCTCTGGTAGACATCAGGGAGGGGCTCCCCCCAGGAGCTGTGTGCTATTAGCACAAAGCTAAGGGACGGTGACTGTAGGGATGGTGACTGTAGGGAAGGTGACTGTAGGGAAGGTGACTGTAGGGAAGGTGACTGTAGGGAAGGTGACTGTAGGGGCGGTGACTGTAGGGACGGTGACTGTAGGGATGGTGACTGTAGGGATGGTGACTGTAGGGATGGTGACTGTAGGGAGGGTGACTGTAGGGATGGTGACTGTAGGGAAGGTGACTGTAGGGACGGTGACTGTAGGGAAGGTGACTGTAGGGAAGGTGACTGTAGGGAAGGTGACTGTAGGGACGGTGACTGTAGGGAAGGTGACTGTAGGGAAGGTGACTGTAGGGATGGTGACTGTAGGAACGGTGACTGTAGGGAGGGTGACTGTAGGGATGGTGACTGTAGGGACGGTGACTGTAGGGACGGTGACTGTAGGGAAGGTGACTGTAGGGAAGGTGACTGTAGGGATGGTGACTGTAGGGAAGGTGACTGTAGGGAAGGTGACTGTAGGGATGGTGACTGTAGGGAAGGTGACTGTAGGGGCGGTGACTGTAGGGACGGTGACTGTAGGGATGGTGACTGTAGGGATGGTGACTGTAGGGATGGTGACTGTAGGGAAGGTGACTGTAGGGATGGTGACTGTAGGGAAGGTGACTTATAGGGATGAGGACTGTGGGGATGGGGACTGAAGGAATGGGACTGTAGGGAAGGTGACTGTAGGGATGGTGACTGTAGGGAAGGTGACTGTAGGGATGGTGACTGTAGGGAAGGTGACTGTAGGGAAGGTGACTGTAGGGATGGTGACTGTAGGGAAGGTGACTGTAGGGGCGGTGACTGTAGGGACGGTGACTGTAGGGATGGTGACTGTAGGGATGGTGACTGTAGGGATGGTGACTGTAGGGAAGGTGACTGTAGGGACGGTGACTGTAGGGATGGTGACTGTAGGGACGGTGACTGTAGGGACGGTGACTGTAGGGAAGGTGACTGTAGGGAAGGTGACTGTAGGGACGGTGACTGTAGGGACGGTGACTGTAGGGATGGTGACTGTAGGGAAGGTGACTGTAGGGATGGTGACTGTAGGGAAGGTGACTGTAGGGAAGGTGACTGTAGGGAAGGTGACTGTAGGGATGGTGACTGTAGGAACGGTGACTGTAGGGAGGGTGACTGTAGGGATGGTGACTGTAGGGACGGTGACTGTAGGGACGGTGACTGTAGGGAAGGTGACTGTAGGGAAGGTGACTGTAGGGATGGTGACTGTAGGGAAGGTGACTGTAGGGAAGGTGACTGTAGGGATGGTGACTGTAGGGAAGGTGACTGTAGGGGCGGTGACTGTAGGGACGGTGACTGTAGGGATGGTGACTGTAGGGATGGTGACTGTAGGGATGGTGACTGTAGGGAAGGTGACTGTAGGGATGGTGACTGTAGGGATGGTGACTGTAGGGAAGGTGACTTATAGGGATGAGGACTGTGGGGATGGGGACTGAAGGAATGGGACTGTAGGGATGGTGACTGTAGGGAAGGTGACTGTAGGGATGGTGACTGTAGGGATGGTGACTGTAGGGATGGTGACTGTAGGGAAGGTGACTGTAGGGAAGGTGACTGTAGGGATGGTGACTGTAGGGAAGGTGACTGTAGGGGCGGTGACTGTAGGGACGGTGACTGTAGGGATGGTGACTGTAGGGATGGTGACTGTAGGGATGGTGACTGTAGGGAAGGTGACTGTAGGGACGGTGACTGTAGGGATGGTGACTGTAGGGACGGTGACTGTAGGGACGGTGACTGTAGGGAAGGTGACTGTAGGGAAGGTGACTGTAGGGATGGTGACTGTAGGGAAGGTGACTGTAGGGATGGTGACTGTAGGAACGGTGACTGTAGGGAAGGTGACTGTAGGGAGGGTGACTGTAGGTATGGTGACTGTAGGGAGGGTGACTGTAGGGATGGTGACTGTAGGGAAGGTGACTGTAGGGATGGTGACTGTAGGAACGGTGACTGTAGGGAAGGTGACTGTAGGTATGGTGACTGTAGGGACGGTGACTGTAGGGATGGTGACTGTAGGGAAGGTGACTGTAGGGAAGGTGACTGTAGGGATGGTGACTGTAGGGAGGGTGACTGTAGGGATGGTGACTGTAGGGAAGGTGACTGTAGGGACGGTGACTGTAGGGATGGTGACTGTAGGGAATGTGACTGTAGGGATGGTGACTGTAGGGATGGTGACTGTAGGGAGGGTGAGTATAGGGAGGGTGACTGTAGGGAAGGTGACTGTAGGGAAGGTGACTGTAGGGAAGGTGATTGTAGGGAAGGTGACTGTATGGATGGTGACTGTAGGGAAGGTGATTGTAGGGAAGGTGACTGTAGGGAAGGTGACTGTAGGGAAGGTGATTGTAGGGAAGGTGACTGTAGGGAAGGTGACTGTATGGATGGTGACTGTAGGGAAGGTGACTTTAGGGATGAGGACTGTAGGGATGGTGACTGTAGGGATGGGGACTGTAGGGATGGTGACTGTAGGGATGGGAACTGTAGGGAAGGAGACTGTAGGGATGGTGACTGTAGGGAAGGTGACTGTAGGGATGGTGACTGTAGGGAAGGTGACTTATAGGGATGAGGACTGTAGGGATGAGGACTGTAGGGAAGGTGACTGTAGGGAAGGTGACTTATAGGGATGGGACTGTAGGGATGGGACTGTAGGGATGGTGACTGTAGGGAAGGTGACTGTAGGGAAGGAGACTGTAGGGATGGTGACTGTAGGGAGGGTGACTGTAGGGATGGTGACTGTAGGGATGGTGACTGTAGGGAAGGTGACTGTAGGGATGGTGACTGTAGGGATGGTGACTGTAGGGAAGGTGACTTATAGGGATGAGGACTGTGGGGATGGGGACTGAAGGAATGGGACTGTAGGGATGGTGACTGTAGGGAAGGTGACTGTAGGGAAGGTGACTGTAGGGAAGGTGACTTATAGGGATGAGGACTGTGGGGATGGGGACTGTAGGGATGGGACTGTAGGGATGGGACTGTGGGGATGGGACTGTAGGGAAGGTGACTGTAGGGAAGGTGACTTATAGGGATGAGGACTGTGGGGATGGGGACTGTAGGGATGGGGACTGTGGGGATGGGGACTGTAGGGAAGGTGACTGTAGGGAAGGTGACTGTAGGGAAGGTGACTGTAGGGACGGTGACTGTAGGGATGGTGACTGTAGGGACGGTGACTGTAGGGACGGTGACTGTAGGGATGGTGTCTGTAGGGAAGGTGACTGTAGGGATGGTGACTGTAGGGAAGGTGACTTATAGGGATGAGGACTGTGGGGATGGGGACTGTAGGGATGAGGACTGTGGGGATGGGGACTGTAGGGAAGGTGACTGTAGGGAAGGTGACTGTAGGGATGGTGACTGTAGGGAAGGTGACTGTATGGATGGTGACTGTAGGGAAGGTGACTTTAGGGATGAGGACTGTAGGGATGGTGACTGTAGGGATGGGGACTGTAGGGATGGTGACTGTAGGGATGGTGACTGTAGGGAAGGTGACTGTAGGGATGGTGACTGTAGGGAAGGTGACTGTAGGGAAGGTGACTGTAGGGAAGGTGACTTATAGGGATGAGGACTGTGGGTATGGGACTGTAGGGATGGGACTGTAGGGATGGGACTGTAGGGATGGGACTGTAGGGAAGGTGACTGTAGGGAAGGTGACTTATAGGGATGAGGACTGTGGGGATGGGGACTGTAGGGATGGGACTATAGGGATGGTGTTCTTAGGGTCATAGTCAGCATTTTTCTTCCTCCAAACACTGTTGAGTTAATTCCAAAGAGCTGAATTTTGGTCTCCCTGAGCACAGAATTTTCTCCCGATCCTTCTGTGAATCGTTCATCGGCAGGACTGTAGAATTGTCTTCCTGAGGAGGGGGACTCGCTGTGTTTGGAGGTAGGAAAATGCTGACTCTGACCCTAAGAACAGCCATTGGGAAAGTCAATGTCCTGGAGATCTGGTTGCTTTGTATCCATTGTGGATCGATATTCTTTTACCTATTTTTGCATTTGTGAGTATAATTCTCCTTATTTAATTTTAATAAATTCCATTTGGGTAATGCACAAAGTCGGTGCGCCCTCTTGTGTTTTCTTTCTATAGCTAGAGCTATCAGCAATATTTCTCCATTTATATGAAGGTCAGGTTGCTGTAACCCCACCAGCACAGAGTTCCCCCTTACATCAGAGTCTGCAGGATTCCCTCTTACAGTGGAAGGGAACTCTTATGTAAAGGGGAATGCTGCAGATCATGATCTAAGGGGGAACTCTGATGTAAGGGGGGACCAGAGATCACCTTATTGTAGAATGAATGTGTTATGGATAGTAAACAATATGTGATAAAGTGTTACATGTGCACAGAGTTGCTGCCCCCCGTAGACTGCTAGCGAAGTCGTGCTTGTTGTTAAACCTTTGTAGAAAACGGGTTTTGGCGCTGCTCTGAGTGCAATATAAAGCTAATATATCCGTTCAATTTATCATAAACCAAATATCAAAAACAATATAAATCAAACGTATGTAAATATTGTGCAACATATGCAAACCTATGTGCAAGAATGACAATTATTAATAAAGAGCTAAATAAAAGCGCCCGAGGGATGTGAACATCGAATTCCACTAAAACCAATAATCAATTTATTACATAAACCGTGAGCTAATACAAAGTGATCAATGTCTATAGTGAACTGACCAGTCCATAGATATTATTCAGAATCTCATTACTTCTTGCTGGTCCTTGTGGTGGTTTCTGTAAACGGAGCGATACTTGGTGGTGTTACAATCAGGGGGTTGTGCAACAGCATGCAGTGTCTCCACTCATGCCCCCCCCCCCGCTATTTCACTTACCAGACGTTTCTCCCATTGCAGAAGGGGTATCCAGTCTTCACAGCTACACCTGGCTGTATGCCTCAGGCGGACTCTCCTTCCAACCCCCAGCAGTGTCAGTAGTACATAGAAATGTCAAAAATAGACCCCATAGTGTAAATCCTTAGGATATTAATAAAAAATCACAGTAGTGCACTTACTTTTGGTTAAAATCAATCTGTTTGTGTCAAACCAGGAAGTCCAGGATGCAATGTGCTCCGTGGACTCAAACCGGAAGTGGCACAATGACGCTAAGCTCCACCCTACGCGTTTCGTCGCACCGACATCATCGGGAGCAGCCTATAATCCCCTGGTTGTAACATCACCAAGTATCGCTCCTTTTACTGATACCACCACAAGGACCAGCAAGAAGAGCTGGAGTTCTGGACTAACTAATGAGATTCTGCTATGGACTGGTCACTATAGACACAGATCACTCTGTATTAGCTTACGGTTTATGTAATAAATTATTTATTGGTTTTAGTGGAATTCGACGTTCACATCACTTGGGGACTTTTATTTAGCACTTTATTAATAATTGTCATTTTTGCACATAGGTTTGCATATGTTGCACAATATTTACATACTTTTGACTTATATTGTTTTTGATATTTGGTTTATGATAAATTGAACGATATGAGCTTTATATTGCACTCAGAGCAGCGCCAAAACCCATTTTTACCTTATGTTAGAGTCCACTGCGTTCCCCTTTACATCAGTGTTTTCCGCTCACATCAGGGTCTGCAGAGTTACCCCTTGCTCCGTAAAGGGGAATCCTGCAGACTCTGATGTAAAGGGGAACGCCAATAACTCAGATGTGGGGGGCACTCTGGTGACCAGAGGCCACCTTCTGCAGAGTGAATACACTAAGGTAAGGGGGGGATTACTAATATAGGAGGGACCTTTAAATCAGTGCCCCCTTACATTATTGTATTTACTGCCCCCTTACATAAGTGACCCCCCACCCCCCATCCAACTGGCCTGGCAGTGCTGTCACTGACCACCTCTCAGGTGCACCGTGCAGGGCTCATTCAGATGGCTCCAGCTTGGCAGCTCTGGTTTTATCCCATAGTCTCCACTCCACATTCCACACATGTCTGACTTCTCCCATGACCCCCACTCTTGACTCCTCTCCAGACACCCCTCAGAGGCTGCAGACATGATAAAAGACAAGAGATGGTCAGAGGTTGCGGACATGATACAAGAGATGGTCAGAGACTGCGGTCATGGTACAGGAGATAGTCAGAGACTGCGGTCATGGTACAGGAGGTGGTCAGAGACTGCGGTCATGGTACAGGAGGTGGTCAGAGACTGCGGTCATGGTACAGGAGGTGGTCAGAGGCTGCGGTCATGGTACAGGAGGTGGTCAGAGACTGCGGTAATGGTACAGGAGGTGGTCAGAGACTGCGGTCATGGTACAGAAGGTGGTCAGAGACTGCTGTCATGGTACAGGAGGTGGTCAGAGACTGCGTTCATGGTACAGGAGGTGGCCAGAGACTGCGGTCATGGTACAGGAGATAGTCAGAGACTGCGGTCATGGTACAGGAGGTGGTCAGAGACTGCGGTCATGGTACAGGAGGTGGTCAGAGACTGCGGTCATGGTACAGGAGGTGGTCAGAGGCTGCGGTCATGGTACAGGAGGTGGTCAGAGACTGCAGTCATGGTACAGGAGGTGGTCAGAGACTGCGGTCATGGTACAGGAGGTGGTCAGAGGCTGCGCAGACAGGAGTTTCCTCCTCTGTCCCCCTTCATGTTACCTCTCGACATCAGTGTCCTCCTGCACCCCTTTCACCCCTCCACAGACACATCAGTGTGTCCCCCTCTGCCCCCTTCATGGCTTCACCCTGCAGTGTTGTCCCCTCAGTCACATGAGTGTCTGTCATCCTCACACTGAGTCCTCCTCTGCTGTGGCGGGGAGGTGCCGCCAAGAACGAGTGCCTTTTATTTAAAAATGGCGCCAGGCGACGCTATTCTGTAACTGCATATGCGCCCGCCGGCCAAGCTTATACAAGCTTTTTTGAGCCCTGGTAGGCGTCTCTGCAGGGATAAAAATCATAATTTTCCCCACTATATGTCTGTGTCTATATGAGTGTACATGCGTATGCGTGTGGTGGTGAGGGGTGCTGACATTATTTTGGCATCCATCATTTCCTGCAGTCCTGTATCTCCTGCAGTCCTGTATTTCCTGCAGTCCTGTATGTATTTCCTGCAGTCCTGTATGTATTTCCTGCAGTCCTGTATCTCCTGCAGTCCTGTATTTCCTGCGGTCCTGTATCTACTGCAGTCCTGTATCTCCTGCAGTCCTGTATCTCCTGCAGTCCTGTATTTCCTGCAGTCCTGTATTTCCTGCAGTCCTGTATCTCCTGCAGTCCTGTATTTCCAGCAGTCCTGTATGTATCTCCTGCAGTCCTGTATCTCCTGCAGTCCTGTATGTATCTCCTGCAGTCCTGTATTTCCTGCAGTCCTGTATTTCCAGCAGTCCTGTATGTATGTCCTGCAGTCCTGTATCTCCTGCAGTCCTGTATTTCCAGCAGTCCTGTATCTCCTGCAGTCCTGTATCTCCTGCAGTCCTGTATCGCCTGCAGTCCTGTATTTCCCGCAGTCCTGTATTTCCAGCAGTCCTGTATCTCCTGCAGTCCTGTATCTCCTGCAGTCCTGTATTTCCTGCAGTCCTGTATTTCCAGCAGTCCTGTATTTCCTGCAGTCCTGTATGTATGTCCAGCAGTCCTGTATTTCCTGCAGTCCTGTATGTATGTCCTGCAGTCCTGTATTTCCAGCAGTCCTGTATTTCCTGCAGTCCTGATGCGGGTCATTAATATTGAATGGCCGATGTGAAGAGCAGAGAAGAGGGTTTCCCGCACAGAGAATTGTGTGGAACGGTTTGTTTTGGAGAAATCTCAGAATTGGGGGCGGGGATGACGATCGTTCTTTCATTGAAGAGATATTTATTTTGCTCGATGCGTTCGCCGTATGCGAAGGATTATTTGCATTTCATCTGGAATCCTGAATAGCGCAGAGTACAGCTCTGTGCCGCCAGTGCCAGACAGACGACAATAGAAATATAAAAAGTAATATGTTACTTAAAGGTGATGGAAGAAAAGAGGAGCGGAAAGTCCTTTATGTGAAGACGAAGCTTTTTCTGTGGCGGCCTTTAATGGGACGTAGTCATAGTCAGTCAAATGGCGGGCGCGTCGGTGATAAGAGACTCTTCTCCGCTATCTCACTTCTGGATCAGTTGGATTGAATTTCCTGCATATTGCACATTTTCAGACTTCCATTCTCTCTTCTTTCATTGACACCACAAGGTCAGCTGAAGATATTCTTATAATTCAAGGATTTAGAATGCAACCAACGTCTGCAGACTCAAAAAGATCGCATTAAAAAAAGTGCCGCCAATTGTATTCATTTCTATGTTACAGAAATCTCCGGAGCCTTTTACTGCAATATATGTCCAACGTATCCTCAGATACTATCATCAATATTACTGAGGAATTGTATTGATGATATTATTGATAATCTTTAATAGTTAATGAGTAACAATATTATTTTATCCAATGGTAAGAGAAAGGCAACATATCCAATACAACCCAACACTCCTCAGAGCATAGCTGGCCAATCACCCCCAATGACACCCCAATCAGTGCCATCTTAAGAGCCTTATTGGCCCCTGGGCAATGCAGTGCCCTGGGGCCCCCTGCGGAGCAGCGATAGCCTAGTGGCCAATGGGAGGGGCGCCTGGAGGAAGAGGGCGGGGCGGAGAGGAGTCCGGAGGAGGTGAGCGAAGACATGCATTCATCATGGCAAGAGAGCACAACTACCTGGAGTATATACCTTATTATATACATATTACAGGGACCAATATATAGTAAGGTATATCCTCCAGGTAGTTATCTCTTGTGTCGATGGAGAGAGAGAGAGTGTGAAAAAAGAAAAGAAAATCAAGCAGCCTGGCAGCTGGGCTGGCTGCCTTACCTTTCACAACGGCTGCACATGAAGAGAGAAGTTGGGTGGAGGCGGAGCCAGTCTTCTAGGCGCGTAGAGGAGGACGAGCCGACGAGGAGGATCCTCCTCCGCTGTGCATCATGGGTCTGCTCTGCTAACGTCACTGGTTGCTAGATGCCAATCGGCCTAGCCTTAGCAACCAGTGTGCAGTGCAGACTCGAGCCACCGGCGGACAACAACCGGGGGGCGGCGGGGCCCAGCGGACAATGGGGGGGCCCTAGACCACCAGGTAATCTGGATTCTGGCCTCAGGCCTGTTGACAGTAATTGCCACCATGTGTGTGGGGCCCCTTGGCAAGTGGGGCCCCCGGGCTACCGCCGGGCATGCCCATTGGAAAAGACGGCCCTGACCCCAACATGTCACCCCTCCCCCACACTTCTCATCTGACTCTGATGACCCTACAAAGGGGATTTGTCAGGTTCATCTTCTCAAAGTGTAAAAGGAACATGCTTGCTACTCGGCTTCCATGGTGAGAAGGGGGGAGGGGAGTGGGGGGGGGGGGGATGATGAGGTCTCTGATCATACCTGGGCACCAGATATACAGTAAAAGGAGCACAGTGGTGTAGTGGTTAGCACTTTCACCTAGCAGCACTCTAATGCCAGCCACTCCAATGACCAGACACTCCAATGCCCAGCCACTCCAATGCCAGCCACTTCAATACCAAGCCACTCTAATGCCAGCCACTCCAATGACCAGACACTCCAATGACCAGACACTCCAATGCTCAGACACTCCAATACCCAGCCGCTCCAATGCCCAGCTATTCCAATGCCAGCCACTTCAATGCTCAGCCACTCCAACGTCAGCCACTCCAATGTCAACCACTCCAATGCCCAGCCACTCCAATGTCAGCCACTCCAATGCCAGCCACTTCAATGCCCACCCACTCCAATGCCAACCACTTCAATGCCCACCCACTCCAATGTCGCCTCTCCAATGCCCAGCCACTCCAATGCCCAGCCAATCCAATGTCGCCTCTCCAATGCCCAGCCATTCCAATGTCACCTCTCCAATGCCAGCCACTCCAATGCCCAGCCACTCCAATGTCGCCTCTCCAATGCCCAGCCACTCCAATGTCACCTCTCCAATGCCCAGCCACTCCAATGTCGCCTCTCCAATGCCCAGCCACTCCAATGTCACCTCTCCAATGCCAGCCACTCCAATGCCCAGCCACTCCAATGTCGCCTCTCCAATGCCCAGCCACTCCAATGTCACCTCTCCAATGCCCAGCCAATCCAATGTCGCCTCTCCAATGCCCAGCCATTCCAATGTCACCTCTCCAATGCCAGCCACTCCAATGCCCAGCCACTCCAATGTCGCCTCTCCAATGCCCAGCCACTCCAATGTCACCTCTCCAATGCCCAGCCACTCCAATGTCGCCTCTCCAATGCCCAGCCACTCCAATGTCACCTCTCCAATGCCCAGCCACTCCAATGCCCAGCCAATCCAATGCCCAGACACTCCAATGCCTAGCCACTCCAACGCCCAAACACTCCAATGCCAGCTTGGCAGAATTACTGGCTTAAGCTCCTACCTGTCCAGCTAGGAGATTCAGCCCCTTTTGTGGCCTGTGCTGTACCATAGTGACAAATTCCTGGCTGCCATTTCTTTTCCCATAAGGCCATCACTGTCCTCCACCATTATGTGGAAGGTAATGCTTCCAAGTTGGTCCAGGCAAGAATGGGCAGGAACGCTGTATATCATTCATGGTCCATTGGAGAGCTCTGCTGGCAGCCAGGAAGGATGCAGGATGAGGCACTAAGGAATGCTGGAGGTCATTGTGCCACCCAATGCCCTTACACCTGGTGACAGTACAGTCATCTTTATCACCTCCTTCCCCTCCTCAATGCCCTCATGGAGTGTGTTGTCCTCTAAACCATCAGCCCCCAGCATGCATTTAAGAAGCTAAACAATGGATCAGGCAAGGATGCCTTTGTGCTTCAGATGGTATCTCTAGGGGACAGGAACTGTAATCTCTGCAGGGACCGGCCCAGAGGTGGGTGACCCCATGACATCTTGTGCCAGGAACGGTTTGATGTGACAAGAGAACCAACCTGCTGCCCACTCTTTGGCAGGAATAGTTGGCACCTGTCCTCAACCTGGGGGTGCAGCTCTTCCTGGGTTACCAGATCTCTTGTGACAGGCCAAAGAGTTTGAAGCCATTTCAGGAGGTCTTTCCTCCGCCACACCCATCTCATATTGGACCCAATTGCTGTCATTAGTTGTAACAACATTTTATTTTGGCACACCCAATTTTTCCGCAGATGCTTCACCATAAAATGTCACATTTTTTATTGGCAGGTAACATTCTGTGCTATGAATAATATTTTGGTCGGGTAGGAGGCACAATTAACACCCAAACCCAATGTTTCCCATTTGTTTCTGGATGTAACGTTTTTGCCTGGTAACATCTCTGTGGAAATTCTCGTGTTGGGTTATAGAGTTCTGGCACCAGCAATACTCAAAACCTCATTCTTACACTTCTGTTTCCCAGAGATAAAAACGCATGAATATTTTCCATATTTTTGGCTGGGTTACTACAGCAATGACCACTGATGTCTGCATTTCATTAACCGCCTCAGTACCAGCATGTTCCGCCCATTCCATTACCAGGACTCCTTTCACTTCTCAGCACTGACAATGATTGATAATGACTGACGAAGATTGATGATGACTGACAATGACTGATGATGACTGACAATGACTGATGATGACTGACAATGACTGATGATGACTGACAATGACTGACGATGACTGACAATGACTGATGATGACTGACAAAGACTGATGATGACTGACAATGACTGACGATGACTGACAATGACTGATGATGACTGACAAAGACTGATGATGACTGACAATGACTGATGATGACTGACAATGACTGATGATGACTGACAATGACTGATGATGACTGACAATGACTGATGATGACTGACAAAGACTGACGATGACTGAGGATTACTGACGATGACTGACAATGACTGACAATGACTGACGATGATTGATGATGACTGACAATGACTGACAATGACTGACGATGATTGATGATGACTGACAATGACTGAGGATTACTGACAATGACTGATGATGACTGACAAAGACTGATGATGACTGACAATGACTGACAATGACTGACAATGACTGAGGATTACTGACGATGACTGACAATGACTGACGATGACTGACAATGACTGATGATGACTGATGATGTCTGATAATGAACCCTTTCTCCTCTGACACCACCAGTTTAGGGGTCAACCTGAGGACACAATGTATCACTGAGACATTGTAACAACTTGCACCCGACTGACCTGAAATCCACCAACACAGCAAGAAAAGAAAGTGGGTAAGGGTTCTTTCACACGGCCGCTCCGCTGCGGGACTTTTTTTTTTTTTTTTTCCACGGAGTGGATGACATTTCTGTCATCCGCTCCGTGTGCCCGCATATCATCCCATCCGTTTGTGGATGATATGCGGACATAATGTAAGTATATGGCACTGCGGATGTCAGTGGATGACACCGCTGACATCCGATTTTCCTTCCTTTCCGTCTTTTACACGGAAGGAAAAATCGGGTTCTGTTCCATTCGTAAAAATGGAACAGAACTGAAAGGAGGAAAATCGGGTGTCAGCGGATGGTATTCCGCTGACATCCGCAGTGCCATTCACTTACATTATGTCCGCAAATCATCCGCAAACGGATGGGATGATTTGCGGACACACGGAGCGGCCGTGTGAAAGGACCCTATCCCTTTAAAACAGTGGTTCTTAACCTGGGTTCGATCGAACCCCAGGGGTTCGGTGGGTCAGTCTCGAGGGTTCAGCACACCCTCCGCTAGTACCACTTCGCTGTCAGGGACTATTTCTCCAGTTTCGGCCATGTCCTTCCGCTCCCACTCCGTGCCGTCATCATGGAAATACATAACATCGCACATAGCATAACATAGCACCGCAGTGTCATGTCACTCACTCTGCTCGCACTCGCAGCTCTCTCTGCCCCTGGCTCACTCTCACTGCTGGCTGTGCAGCTCGGCTCCCGGCCGAATCCGATCCAGCCGGAGCCGGCGTCGCCCACTGTGGAGTGGTGGAGGGGGGTTTTGGAGACAGGCCAGGCATGCGGTGCGGAGAGGGACTGTCTGGGGGAGGGACTAACCGTGCAGCGGCCGCCCAGCGCAGCGCGGGAGAGAACCACCAGGCCAGGCAGCCGCAGCAGCAGAAGAAGCCGGCAGGTGAGAGGCCAGAGAGCCAGTGGTGACAGTGGTGCTGCAGCCTGCGCCTGCAGGAGGAAAACCTAGCCTGTGATCGGGAGTCGGGACAAAGGTGAAAAAAAGCTAGGACTGGAGTAGTACTGGCTGTACTAGTCTAGTGACTGTGTGAGAACACTGAGAAGACTATGTAAAGGGGATCTATTTTATGGGGAACCTGGCCTGCTGTAAGGGGGGGAGATCTAAATGGGGGACGGGACCTCACCTCACCCTGGCCTGCTGCAAGGGGGGATCTATATGGGGACATGATCCCCCATATAGATCCCCCCTACAGCAGGCCAGGGTGAGGTGAGGTCCCGTCCCCCATATAGATCCCCCCTACAGCAGGCCAGGGTGAGGTGAGGTCCCGTCCCCCATATAGATCCCCCCTACAGTAGGCCAGGGTGAGGTGAGGTCCCGTCCCCAATTTAGATCGCCCCCTTCAGCAGGCCAGGGTGAGGTGAGGTCCCGTCCCCCATATAGATCTCCCCCCTTACAGCAGGCCAGGGTGAGGTAAGGTCCCATCCCCCATATAGATCTCCCCCCTTACAGCAGACCAGGGTGAGGTGAGGTCCCGTCCCCCATATAGATCTCCCCCCTTACAGCAGGCCAGGGTGAGGTAAGGTCCCGTCCCGCATATAGATCCCCCCCTACAGCAGGCCAGGGTGAGGTGACATGAGACATAATAATGACATAAGAGGGGCACTTGCCAAGATAAAGCCACGCATTTCTGAACTGGTCTCTGAAAGACAACAGCAGAAGTCACACTAATTTGCAGTAAATATTCATTATTATGTTTTTGTGTGAAAATCATGTTTTAATGGTTTTGTTCATTTTGTGCACCTATATATAAATATATACCTAAAATAATATATACCTATGTTTTGAATTTGAAAAAATCATATTTTATTTTTCCAGTTAAGAAGGGTTCGGTGAATGTGCATATGAAACTGGTGGGGTTCAGTACCTCCAACAAGGTTAAGAACCACTGCTTTAGAACCTCTTAGAAGCGCCTTCTTAAAGGCATACTTACAATTACACCCAAAGACACGCGGCTCCTCCTGTGTATGTGAATATCACAGAGGGACCCAAAACCCAAGGACCACCTTCACATTGTACAGCCTATCACAGAGGGACCCAAAACCCAAGGACCACCTTCACATTGTACAGCCTAAAATAAAAAGATTTTATCCTTACCTGCTCTGTACAAAAATATTATACAGAGAAGCCCCTCCTCCTCTTCTGGAGTCCCCCCAGTGGCGCTGTCCACTACCTCTTCCTCCGGGTACCCCTTCAGCAAGCCGTGTGCATCCATAGACACAAACAGTATGCTTGGCCACACCCCCTCACAACATTGGACTGACAGCAGCAGGAGCCAATGACAGTGTGTCCTGTAAGACCTGGAAGAAGGAAGAGCAGTATTGCAGATGGGACAGCGCTGGAGCAGCAGAGGAAGTGATAATACTATACATTGTACTATTGACACTGGGAGGGGGGGAGGGAAGTGATAATACTATACATTGTACTATTGACACTGGGAGGGGGGGAGGGAAGTGATAATACTATACATTGTACTATTGACACTGGGAGGGGGGGAGGGAAGTGATAATACTATACATTGTACTATTGACACTGGGAGGGGGGGAGGGAAGTGATAATACTATACATTGTACTATTGACACTGGGAGGGGGGGAGGGAAGTGATAATACTATACATTGTACTATTGACACTGAGAGGGGGGGAGGGAAGTGATAATACTATACATTGTACTATTGACACTGGGAGGGGGAGAGGGAAGTAATAATACTATACATTGTACTATTGACACTGGGAGGGGGAGAGGGAAGTGATAATACTATACATTGTACTATTGACACTGGGATGGGGGGAGGGATGTGATAATACTATACATTGTACTATTGACACTGGGAGGGGGGGAGGGAAGTGATAATACTATACATTGTACTATTGATACTGGGAGGGGAGGGAAGTGATAATACTATACATTGTACTAATGGACACTGGGAGGGGGGGAGGGAAGTGATTAAT